>NW_016690442.1:757126-886382 GCF_001604755.1 Lepidothrix coronata
GGGACAACTGACAGGAAAGAAGAAACTGTACAAGCTTTTTCTGTCTGTCCCCCCAAATAATTTGAGGATTATGTCAGTTTGTGGCATGGTAGCCAACACTCCCTGAGCATGACTGCTACGAGCACCCATCTTGTTCGCAGAGAGGGCAGTCTGGTAAGGCTTGTAACTTGGCCCCAGGAATGCTTGGGAAGCTGAGGCTTAGTGGATTAGGAAAACTCGAGGGTTGCCTCTCAGTCCAGTAGGAAAAGCTGACATTAAAGCATCGAGAGAAGGTTGAACAACCAAGGTACCCACAATTTGTGGCTTTCAGTGATGCCCAAGAAGTCACCTGTCCTTGTGTGGAAATTGCATGTTATATAGCTTTGAAGGAGTCAGGAGCTGACAAATGCTGTAGCAGAGCCTTTTTCTTATCTATTGTCTCTTTAAAATACCTTTAATCACTTGCCTGTCTTCACTTGGGCTGCAGATTTGAGTTTGCTGGAGCTCTGTTGGGTTTCAGTAGCCATCAAGGCTCTGCCCTTGTGAACAAACTGCTAAGCTAAGATGCCAAGTGGTAGCTACTTCCTTTCACTTGAATGGAAATATTTGTGGTGTGGCACAGTAAGTTTATTAGGTTTTGAAAAGTGTACATATTTTAAATAGGTAAGACCAGTCATATAATTCCAGACCCCCGGTTCTTCTTTTATTTCTCTGTGTTTATCTCAAATTGGTGTGGCAGGGTTTGGTCTACTCCAGCTGATGGGACAGCTTCTCTTCTGAATTCCTTTGAACTGTTATTGCTGTGTACATTGTTTGAGCCCATCCCTTTGATATGGTCACCATTCATGTTTCTGCACTGAGATGGCTGGAAATGTAGCTATGCGCTTTACTCTCAGAGTTTTTTTCACTGAAAATCATTATTTCTGACATAAAATAAAAGAAACAGTGACATCAAAATGCAAGTGCCAAACATGCAAATGTGTGTGTGGCAGGAGCATTTTAACATTAAATGATGCCCTTGTATTAGTGAACACTTCATTCTGGAGCTACTTGTATTGTATTAGTGTTATGGAGAGGCAGACAGAGCAAGTCCTCAGCCTGATTGGCATTTCAGTGATTTGTAACTGATCCTTTGATTCCCAAACAGTTAAGCTACCTAAGATGCAAAATATTTATTGGGAGCAGATCTTTTGAGGTAGTTGAATAAGGCAACAGAGAATTAATAAACATTTGGAGCAGAATTTATAGTTGCCACTGTCGAGATTCTTGTGATCAATGATGTTTTCCCAGCTACCTTATGATAGTCGCTTGTCTAGCAGGTTTCTCCACCTCTCAACTAGATATTGAACCTCTTGGACACTGTGCTGCCTACAGCAAAAGCAATGTCAACTCAGTGAGTTGACAAGCAAGAACAAACTTCCTCTGCATAGTAACAATGTGAATGAGCAGTACACAGAGGTGATGCTGAAGTCCCAAGAGAAAATATGCCTTTTCATTTTCATTTTCCCATGATCAGTGCTATAGTCCTGATTGTGTTGTGCTTCTTGCTGTCTAATGTAAACACCATACAGTGAGGAAGGTTCAAACAGGCCAGTGAATGCACACAATGACACTTACGGAGGACTTCAGTCACTTGTTGTGTGTTCTGTGTAATTTCTATACTTCTAGATTCTTTTTGTCAAAGGATCACTCTAGCAGTGATGGGGGATTTGCACATCTCTCACAGTTTACCCAGTTAATAAGTTGCAGCAGTAACAGCATATTGATGTGAGTTTGTGTAGGTAACTCTGTGCTAGAAAATGAAGTATCCCCATTTGTACATTTGTGGGATTCTCCCTCACGTGGTATGTCCTACCCTTGATTTGCATTTATCCCTCCAAGCCAAAGGTTAGAGTACTTCAACTGTGTGGAGAGTGTGGTGACCAAGAGTTAGAGCCACAAGTGGCTAGACTCTTGGAATGAATTGCTTTCTTTCCTTATGTTTCCAACTGCTTAGGACTGAGGATAATCTTGAATCACGTTTCTGATGGCTCAGGAGGCTACGAATCTTAAGAGATTTTAAACTGGGGAAAGGCAGTTCAAAGGGCTGAAAGACATCTAATATGCAGCACACTGGCATAAGTTTGGGATGCCAGGATATGGACAAGGCTTTATGAACTGGAGTAACAATAGGCAGTTTAGTCTTGACTTCACTTTTAGTCTGAGACCCTAAATTGTTGCATTGTTAACAATTGCTTGTGGAGAGGTAAGAAATTGTGGCAATGGGCATGAGAAGGAATATTAATGATCCAATTTCCAGCTGGGTTCCACTCCAAGGCCTCGGTGGGTGATGTGCATTTTTAATCATAACAAACCAAACTGAGAAGGAGCTGTTTGCAGCAAGGCAGGCCTGTGTGTGGAGCCACAGTGTGTGACACTATCTCAGACCTCTGCCCACTGCTCTAGGGAAGGCACAAGGCTGCTCTGCTTGAGTGCTACCACAAACTAGCTTGGACTGTGGCAGTAAAAGCTAGATCACCACTAGAAATGGATGCAGCTGTGAGTGCAGTAACTGTCTTGAATAGCCTAAAGCTCTTGAGCAGAAGAAATCACTGAATTCAGCTGGAACAGCAGATCAAAACTGATCTTGACTCAAAAAGGGCAAAAATATAATTTCTAGATGCTAGAAAGCATTTTGCTATAGCCATGCTGAATTTCCTGCTAGCTACTTTTGCAGTCTTGATGGTTTCTGTGATAGGGTCTTCTTGTTTGTGTTTCTGGAAAGTGATTTTGCTGACTTTCGAAGGCATGCAGTCTGGCTGAGTGATGTACCAAACAGCAAGACTGCTTTCAGTCTTAGAGACATAGAATTTGGGAGAACCCGGGAGATTTTCTTTAGCACTCTGAGGTGCTTTTCATTCTGAACTTTCAGCCACAGAGAGCTTTGATATACTACTTTGGGAGCCCATCGTCACATGGTTCAAGTAGCCAGTAGGAGTTACTGTTGAAGGACATGAAGACCTCTTTACCTGGGCATAAGTATTCTATGATCATTTAACAGTGGGACATGCAGCTCTGTGTTTGATACACATTTGAGAATGTACCAGCTGTGTACCCTAACCTAGCTGCTAAGTTTCAAGAACCATGTCACAGGACAGCTCCCTCTTTACTTGTCCTTAATGTTTTTCTTTGTTTTGGTACTATGTAGCTGCTTTCTCTGCAGGGTTAAATGGCTAGTAGCCACTTACACCAGTGTCTTAGTCCCACAGTGGTCTAGTGTCTGTGAGAATATGGTGCAGAAGCACAGCTTTTTTGTGGTAGAGGTGTCCGATACATCCCAGTGGCAGAAGAAGCAGCAGCCTGGCTTTCTCAATACAGACTTGCAGTGCACGCTAAGCAGGACAGTCATTCCATCTAGCAGTAGGCAGGGGTGCCACACTCTCTCACTATAGCGCAGGAGCTACAGGAAGATGAAATAGTTGTCTCACACCCCCTCAAGTATGTGTTAAGGCCAGAAGTAAAAACTGACTTTCCTCAGTTTTCAGCAGCCATTCAGTTGCTTCTCTATATGTTAGTGCTAACCCAAACCAGGGAAAAGGGCTGAAGTGCTGCATGCTCGGTCTTTGTAGCATCGTGTTTTGTGTATCTGGCAGAGGAAAGGTGTCTGGTGTTTGATATCCCAGTACTCCTGCTTATTATTTTCAAGTAAACAAGATGGGGAATCTGGTAGAGATATGGGAAAACTCCTGTCTTGCTTTTTATGCCATTAAACTGGGAGCTAGCATTCTCTGGGATGGTCTGTGCTGATTCAACCATCTGTATTGTTCAGACAAGGGTTAGAGGATCACTACAGAAAGATGGGACACTTTCTTTCAGAGAAGGAGTTTCTGGAAGAACACCAGCAAAATCAGAGCCAGCCAGGCTACTAGTGTCTGTTGCAGTGCCAGGGGAAATGCTAACAGCTTAAAGACTTGTGTTGTGCTCAGGAATAAAAGTTATATGATTCGTGCAAGAGGAAGGGAATTCACTGAAGTGGTTGAGGAGGGAGTGGGAAGTGGATGGCAGGACTTGCCTTTTACCATCCACAGTAGATGCTGCCTCTGGCATAAGTGCCATGCTTGGAGGACAGTGAGGGGTTTATTCATGTTGTGGTCATGCAGCAAGTCGGGCCCTGAGAAAGGCACCTTTCCACTTGGCAAAGCTGCCTTGTTGCTGCTGCTTGACACCCAAGCAGCCAATATGCCCCTCCACAAAAGGCTTGAAATGTTGAAAACTGCAATTTTGTCAGGCTCTGGTCTCCTCCTGGTGGGGGGAAGGGGCTGCCAAATGGATATAGCTTGCTGTGATTTTAAAAATGCTTTTTTGGGAAAGATGGATACCATTTTCTGAGATAGGTGTTTGTTGCCCAGGCAAAACTCCCAGTGTATTTGCAGAAGCTCTATAAGGTCTCTGTGTGTGCGGTAGGTATGCATGTGTGCATGTACATGCTTGTGTATGCCTTTATTTCCATGCTCCGGCTGCCTGCCTCTGATTTAAGGGCAGGTTTTATTCCCCAGCTGCCTCAGGGCTCCTCTTTTCTGATTGCATTAAAGTCTCCGTAATTCTCCCCTCATTAATGATTGGCATATTTTTACCTCTCACTAAAGGAGCTTGGAGGCAACTCCCATGGGGCCCTGCTCGCCAAATGAAACAATTTCATCCTGCTCCAGAAACGCATTAAAAAGGGTTTGTCAGGATCTTATCACTAGTTAGGGAAAGCTAATCAAATTACTTCTATTTATTAGCTGCTGCAGCAATGTGTCATTCTATCAAGTACAGGTAGTGGGACAGACAGGGATTGCACGGAGAGCTCTGTGCATCTAGTGCTGCTGCCTTGTTCTGCACAACAGCATCTCTTGTCAAGGGAGGCTGGGGGCCAAGAGAAGCTGTGAACTTCCCAGTGACACTGCTTCTGTCATCATTGCCACGAGGACCTCCCATCTGCTGCCATTCTTCACTCGTCTTTTCCAGAGGACTCTCCAAAGACCCTTCCCAGTAGCATTCCTGAGCTTTTACCACTGGGTCTACTGCTTCTATATTTGGTTGATCACTTCCTGCTGTTGCTGATTGTATTTTGCTACAGACTATTTGTTTTGAGATGGTTTGGGGTTTTTGGCAAGTTTATCTCAGTATTAAATCACTCCAGGAAAGATTTGGGCATAGGCTGACAAAGGGAAGAGTGGGGAGGGATTATGGCAATTGGGGAAATTATTAGTATTTTTTCACTTCGTGAGACTTTAATGAAATATATTTTTTTCCAAGCTGTTTTTTTCCCCCCCCAGTCCATGTGGTCTAGAAAAGTAATTACAATTGAAGAAGTGGGAAAGAAAACAACTGCGTCTGTTGAATAAACTAGGTCCCAAGGACCTAGATGGGACTCTGAAAAGAGCACCAACTTATTGCTGGATTGTTGCTGATTGCATGAGTATTAGTGGTTTGTGAAGCAAGAGGAGTGAACTCAGATAGTGATTTCACATGTGGAACATGTAGGTCCTTCATGCACATACACCATGCACTTGTATTTGCAACTGTGTATACTCTTGCTCCTGCATACAATCTTAATTCCCAGGGTGGCTGTACCTCCTGTGGGCTTACTGAAAAGGGACATGGAGGCAGGTGCCTGACATGCACTTCTAAACTTTAGAAAGTATAGATCTACTTCCATCTTTTTACTATTTCTTTCATCTTGAAACTAAGAGCGAGGAAATCTCTGGTGTTTTAGATAAATGTGAATTTGACAGTGAAAATAGGCTTGTTTCCAGGTAAAGCTGGTCTCACATTAGAAAAATAACTCAGAAGAATAAAACTGTGTAGTGAATGTATTTGCGTGAAATGAAGTGTGTCTAAATATGGTTATAGTGATTCCCAATGACGATATTGGTGTGCACTTCATGAAAAAAACCTTTGCTGTTTCATTTTGTGCATACCAACAATTTCACCTTAGTACAAAATCCTGGTACAGCAGTGAAAACACACTGTTCTCATGAATAAGTGTACATGTAAACATAAAGAGTGTGCACACTGTGTGTGGTGTTTGTTTCATTTAGGGAAGGTTTGTGCTGGTTCCCAGGTTTCTGCAGTTGTATGTACACAGATGCACACTCTGTGTTTGCATAGAAATGATGGAGTGGTTAGAGGTTTGACAGTGTTTCGACACTATGACCAATGATATCTGGAGCCTGGATTGGTGGAGGGTGGGCAAGTGCCCCAGCTATTATAACTGTATGGATTCACTATATGGTGGGAGTGGCTGCCAAGCTCCAGGGGCCCTGGAAGCAGCAGTGTAGCAGGATTAGTAGGGTAGTCCAGCCCCATCAGTCCCATGCAGCGAGCCACGCTCCAGCATCCTCATTATCCACACAGTTCAAAAGGCAGTCCTGAACGGACCATCAAGTCCCACAAAAGGCTCCATCGATTGGTCTGTTGAAGCGTTTCCTGGGGTCCTTTATATGTCTCTGCCTTGTTGTCAGTAATGAAGAGGCCGAGCGCAGAGAGAGTCAGCAGACTCCCAGCTGCTGGGATTTCTTCATCTTCTCATCAGGATTTTAATTAGACACGTCCGAGAGGGCAGCACCGTGTGAGGGCAGGCGGGAGCTTTATCAAGCAGGCCACTTCTTTAATTACTGTTTACTGACAGATAACAAGGGAGGGGAGGTGGCAGCAGAGATTGTTGTAGGGGGAAGCAGGATAAGGACAGCAGTCTCAGTGTGTACTCAGCAAGGAAGGCCTTTGCTTTAGAGCAGAAATTGTTCCACTCTGCCTATCCAGACATGCTGTTTACCTGTTGCCAGACCAAGAAAGGTTCCTCTTGCCCCTTTCCTGGGGGCAGAACATAGATCTGAAAGGTGTTAAGGTGTAAGGGCCAGAGACACAAGGAATGGAAAGTATAGGTTTGCTTAGAGAAAAATGAGAAATTTGTCTTCTCTAAGCTACCAGGATCCTTGGCTGAGCTGTCCTGTGTCGTCTTAGCCCTGGGCTGCCCTCTGGGTTTTCTGACACTGCACAGTAGGAAGCAAAATTATTTTCTTCTCCTTCTATCTGGAACTGTCAGCCCTCCTCCCTCCCAGTACTACCATTGCTGTTTTGTCTGAAAGAAACCTTCTTCTATCTTTCCATGTGTCCTCAGCTTTGGTGGTATGACAGCAGTCTGTTCTGCGGCTGCTGCTGTTGCAGACTTCATCCCCACTGTCTTGTGGGCCAACTCTGCATCTGGTGTGAATAATATCTTCAGCCAATCTTCTTCTATCTGGCCCCAGAATCCACATATTCCTCCCACCTTTTGTCTCCTTCCCCTTAAGGTATTTTTTGGTCACCATTTGTATCCCAGCTGCTGAGGCCTGCTGGATCATAGCCCTGTTTTTAGTTTTGTGGAGCTTCATCCCGACTGTGTTGTGTTATCACAGGGGAATGGTGATCACAGCCCCCCCCCCTCCCCCAAAACAAGAGGCTGAGCCAGACTGGTGTGGTAGATCCCTGCTTCCTGGCTTAGCCAGCCTTTTGGGACATAGGAATGCCTGCAGTGGAGTGCAGCAATTGGTGTCCACATAAACAGTCCTTTGGTGAACTAAGCTCAGCAGCATGTTACTCTCCAGAAGTTTGATTGGAAGTTCATGCCACAGACTTGACTGCATTCGTATCTACTGTAAGGTAGTCTGATGCTTCCAAAATACTGGTGCCATCCCAGAATGGAAGACAGTATGTGCCAGAGCTTGGTTTCTATTGTTGCCAACAGACTCCCACTGCTCTGAGCAGTATAAGATCCGGAGGATGCGCTTGGGATCAGCAAGGACTTGGTAATTGGACTGTTGTTCTTTCATTTTGCTACGCAGTAGCGAGCAGATTATAGAGCCTACACATTATAGATTTCCTGTCATCCCTCATGAATCAAGCTCCACCGTCTTATTTACTGTCAGCCAAGGCCTGTGAATAACATCACCAATGGATACACTCTCAAGCAGTTGTGCAAACACACAGTACAGAGCAGTTGCTTGTGCCTTTGGGCTGTTAGTTCACCTTTCCCCCTCACAACACCTATGGTAGTAAAGGGCCCTCTGTTTCCCATCTGCATGGAATGGCTCCTGGCTTCCATGGGACCTCACATTTTGTGACACTGGAGGCAAATCTGTATTATCTAATTAATAACAAATCCCACATTTTTAACTTTCTGACATTTCTAGTTACAATTCTGGCCATTCTGTATACTCTCATACCCATATGCATCAAGGATGCAGACTGCCAGTTTCTGGGGAGCTGGTTCATATTAAATCTGGCTGGTTTGTACTCAAGGTACAGCACTGGAAATACGGACTATCGTAACAGCTCTCAGCTTCATCCAGGACTGCTAAGGAATTCTGCTGTTCTACTAGTTGTATAGTGAATAACCTTGTTCCTTGTTCTAGATGTTCATAAAAACTCTGTGGCCTTCCAAGTGATAAACTTGGAGATCCAGGAATGAAGTTAGAGGGATTGAAGTGCTAATTTGTTTCTGATAGGCAGGTTAATATTTCTGTCTTGGAAATCTAGATATTAGGCAAGGTCTGGGGAATGTGTCTTCGAACAGTAAGAGGCTTTATCCAAGAGGAAGTGATTAAGCTGTTTGCTATTTCCGCTGTTGATAGAGCTGGAAGTAAATGGGCTTTGATTGCAATGTGGGAGATCTCAGTTTGATGTTACAAACTAGTATTTGCAGTGATACAGGAGTATTAGAACAGACTGCCTGAGAGGGGCTAAAAGTTTTGACAGATATTTTCTCAGCCTTTTCTGGAAAAATAATGCTGCTATAGCATTATCCATTGGGATGAAGGGATGCACCAGCCACCTGACCTGTTCCTAGCCCTGTTTTTTGTGATTGTGAAATGTTAAGATATGTGTGTCCAGCTGATGCAAGCTTGAGATGCATGCAAGTGTATATATGAAATAAGCATTAGCCTCTATAAGCTACCAGGATATCTTATGAAGGAGTACAAGCGCTCCAAATTCCTTCAAAGGCCTGCCATCCAAATGCTAGTGTACCCAACCATGGTAAGTCTTAAAAAGAGGTGGCAGCAACACTCTTTCTTGCTTAGCCAACTTTCTTAATTTTTATCTTCGTTTTCACTGCCACATAGAACAAACAGACTAGTAGCACCATCTTTTTTTTAACTAGTGCATCCTGTAGAGTTTGGTTTCAGTTGTTCATACCAGTGCCAAACTTTAATGATTGCTGCAAACACTTTCTATGCCTCTGATTTGTTTGCAGAAAGTTTTGTGGAAATTTTTATTGAAACCAGCAATATTTATTTTTTAAAGAAAAAGTCTTACATGATGTCTTCTTTCCATTTAAAAACAAATCAAGAAGATTCCTCTTTGCAAAGCTCTAAATCAGCTTGTGTCAGACAGTGTCAGCTTGTGTCAAACAGTGATGGAATGGAAAGACACGGCAAAGGGAGCTGGGCAAGAAGGAGAGGAGGGCAAGCAAATACTTATAAGCAGCTGATGAACAAGTTCCTACGGTTGTGGACTGTGGGAGGATGGGGTTTGAAGGTATAAAAGCAAAGGAAGGGATTGGGGTGAGAAGAAAAAGGCAGTGAAGAGAAGAAAGTGGGCTGGGATGGTCTGGAGAGGAGAGAGGCATGACTTGGATTGAATGGTTGGAAGAGCCTCAGAATGAATATTCCTCAGCTGTCATCACTGTCTGATATTTACACAGTGTTTCCTGCTCCTCATGATAGTTTTCGCAAAGCAGGATGAGCTACCTCTGCAGCCCGTTTATTACCTTGGTTGTAGTGACCCACATGATGGGTTCGTCCCTTCTGATAATCCACAAAAGTGTCATTGTGATGCTTCACGAGGAAATTTCTTTGCTGTAAAAGTAACAACAGAATCTGAAAAGGGCACTTTGAATGGTACTAATGCAAAAACTGGGAGGTAGAGAAAGACTAGTTATCCTCTGTAGGCACTTCTGTCTACCTGACTGTGTGTCCTATATATCTCATGTTTTAGCTATGTCACTGTGTGCTGCTTCTTTCACAGGACCCCTGCCTCATTCACTGCATGTGATGGACCTACTCTGAGATAAATCAGAGTTGCACAGTGAAAGAGACCATCTGTAGGACCCCTGCCTCATTTGTCAGGTGTGTACTGAGTGAGACAAGGGACTGCAGGAAAGGAAGGGAAGCTTTTCTAGTTGAGGCAGTGAAATTCTGACCTGCCAGTTGACTTCTTTTCTGTATGTGACCATTTCTGTATGATAGTTTTCAGGTTTTTGAAGCAGCTGCTGTGCCAGTCATTGTTTAATTGTGTGTTCCTTATTTTATAGGGGACCTTTTTCATCCCAAAGGGCCTATTTTACAGAAACACTGAGAGCTTACAGCTGCAAATTAAGTGAACGGAAATCCACTGAACCCAAGGTGCTATACAAGCACGGATCAGTCGGGCTGTTGGTGTCTGAGTGGACACCCAGAATTAGGAAATATGTTTTAACACAGTCTTCAGTCATTCACCCATAAAATGGGAATAAAAATGCCCCCTCCTCTCATAGAAGTATGTGAAAATAAATGATCTTGGGCTAGTGAAGCTCTTGGACAGTGTAATGATAAGCCCATAGAAAAACACATAAGGAAATGAATGAATCTCTAGAGCCAGGTTTGAATAATGTGCGGTAAATAAGGCCTGGGGCCACACACTGAACAATGAGCAGAAACCAGCATCTCAAGCAGCTGCTCATTACATAGGAACAATCCCTTCTGAGTGCAGTCTGAGATGGGGTACTGTGGAAAAAATATGATCCTGTAATTATGGAGTATAAAATAATGCATATGTACATGAGGGCTAAAAGTATTTTTCACAAGTAAATACAATTGTGGTGTTTCCTAATTCTTGACTTCATTTATAGTCTGCCCTATTTAACATACAGTTTTGGTTTCTCTTTGTTTCATGGGTCCTGTCAAGCTTTGCAGTTTTATTTGCTGTAAGATGATTTTGTCCTAGCCTCTCCATTTGGATTAAATGTTGCCATTTCATGTAGTTGCAGATTAGCTAAATGAGGTAGTCAAAACCTGCTCATTTTATACATTATGTATTCCACAAGTTGTAATCTCCACAAAGGTGCAGTTTTGTGTGCGTAAGGCAGATCTGACCCTGTAATTTGCCATCATGAGCAAAACTGACATCCAGATGCTGTTGTTCTTAACAGTGAAGGAATTTGGGATATTTGAGAACTTACAGCCTGCTAGCAGTAGTTAAAACAATAAAACCTCCAGTAATTTTCCCACACAACAATATGCAAGAGGAGAATGTCACTAGGGCTATGAAATGACTGTAGAAGTCTTTGCTGTAACAACTGCAGGAAGAATGGCAAAGTTTAAGCTCTCAGTGAAAGTATGCAGAAATATAATGCTCAAAATACATAATCTTAAATAACCACACTTTTCATGAATACTTATGTGCCTGTTTAGGAACAAACATAAGAGGGACTTTTTGCAAAGGCACGTAGCAATAGGACAAGGGGGAATGGCTTCAAACTGAAAGAGGGTAGATTTACATTATGTATTAGGAAGAAATTCTTTACTGTGAGGTTGATGAGGCACTGGAACAGGTTACCCAGAGAACTTGTGGCTGCCCCATCCTTGGAAGTGTTCACAGCCAGGCTGGATGGGGCTTTGAGCAACTTGGTCTAGTGGAATGTGTCCTGCCCATGGCAGGGGGGTTGGAACTAGATAATCTTTAAGGTCCCTTCCAACGCAAACCATTTGTTGATTCTATGAAATATGTAGTGACTGTAATAGTAATGGAGAAGTGTTAAACTCTATCAAGCTGAGAAGTAGAAGGTTAATGATGCTGGGATGATCAGTGTCCAAACGTAATGCTAGTTAACCTTTCCATGGCATGGCTGATATTTGCTATAATTTGAAGGAAGAATGTTATAAATAGTACAAGAAGTGGATCTGTGTCACGTATCCCTGATATTTTGTTTGTATGAAGTAGAATTGTCTGTTGCAGATGTCTAAGAGACATGCCATAAAATCTTTTTCTCTTATATTTTCCCCCTTTCCCCCTCATTCACAATCTCAAATATTGGAAGAAAAAGTGATTGGCCTATTTAGGCTGTAGAATGCGATGCGTTTCTCAAGGACAAGTACCACTGTTGGCTAGTTGATAGCTTGGAAAACACTGGTTCCCACATGTGCTGAAGATAATGGTTCATTCTGGACATGAAGTAAGCCAAACCTATTAAACACATTTTAACCCGTGTAAGAGACTGAATGAGTGTCCTTTGTGCAGTGGTTTAACTGCTCAGTTTTAACAGTTTCGTCAGATAAATGCATGGTTTAAAGAGGACAGAAGAAAAAGTGATGCCAATATACCCAAGAGTAGGAACTTTCACAAAAATGCCCTTAGACAGAGCCTGGCATTACTGGCCAAAGGAAAGAGGAAAGAACAATTAAACAAATATGACGATCTGTTCTTGTAGGGGTCAGACAGCAAAATGCAGCACATGTGCTGGGTGGGAGCCATCAATGAGAGCTAGTTTCCCCATGGGATATGCAGACCTGGACTATCAAAGTAAACTGGGGCTAGGGCAAACAGATGTTATGCCAGACACGTCAGCAGAGCTAGTCTGTTTTACATAGGTGTCTGATCTTACTTGGCATGCTTTATACTCTCTATTTGGAATCTCAGGGTGGAATATAACAATTATGATTTAATCCTAACTGCTCTGTTCTCCACATATGATGCAACTCACGGGTATTACTTCAAACCTATGCAAACAGGAAGCTGAGGCACAAGGTTTGTTGTGCAGCTCCTGAGTGTACAACCTGTCACACACCTCTGCTTCCCTTTGATGAGAAAAGGGAGAATGTGGGTCACTACATTACCAAAGTGAAGTCTTTCCCTACAGGTGTCTTATTGATAGTTAGGTAGTGTGAGTTCCCCAAAACTGATGTTTTGAAAACACCATCCTAAAGCATCCCTGTACAACAGGCACTCTGCTCTCTGGAAAACCAGCTTAGGACAGAGTTGGGTAAATCGAACCTGAACAGAAGGAACAGTGGCCCTCACACTATTGTGGCAGTGAGGGGGTAAGATCAGGCCTTGATTTGCAAAAAGTGCATCTGACCAGAGGGTATGATCCTAACCTTGCTCAGTAGCAGCCAAGTGGGAGTCTCACTCTTACAGACCTGCCAAGCAGAAAATGTTTATTTCCTGCTCTGGATCCATGATCCAGGAGGAAAGAATAAAAGTGATTTAATCTTCAATGTGAGGAAAATCACCTGACTGAGCAGGACACAGAGGACAAATGGGACAGGGGGCTTTTTTTGCCCGGGAAGGAGGGATGGGGGAAACAAAAGTGAGGCGCAAGATTACAATCCTTAATTGTTATTTATTATTAATTTTCTAATTTTTCCCTTGTTCGGATTCCACAATTGCTGGAAGTCGGGGCTCCTCTAGCTGTCTGGGTGCATCTGTGACATTGAATCTGTCTTTGAGATGGGGAGCACCCTCTGGTGGTTAAGGATATTCTGACATTTCCTGGGATTGGCACCCATCATCTCTGCAAGCCACCAGTTAAGGTGGAGAGGAGGCAATGCTGGCTTTCTGTCAGTGTTCGGTGCACAAACACTCACTCTGACTTTCTGACCCCTTGCAAATCCTTTTTGTCCTGTGAAAAGGGTGTAAGTTTTGTGTGTTCTCCCTGCCCTGCTGTTTTGAAAAGTTCACATGCATCCCCTTCTTGCTTTCTCCTGATGAGAGGGCAAGTAAAGCTCGGTTTCCTTCATTAGTTCCCAGTGGACACAAAATCCCGCCCTGGCTCTCTCCCTAGAGGATGCTGTTTCCTGCCTCAGATCTTGCTCATGTCTCCAAAAAGCACTGGTCTTGCACCCAGAGCTCTCCCCTGTCCATCTCTCGCTGGATTTGCTCTGCCTAGATGCTAAAGCCAGCACAGTGCAGTCCCTTCCAGGGAACACAGGAATTCAGCTCAGGTTTCCCTTCTCCTTCCCTAAATGGATTAACAGGCTGAGGGGATCGTCTCTGCCTGCTTGACTCAATCTTCATTAGCTAACAAGTTTCGCCAGCAGCAGTCACATCCTGGTCCAGAGAGCTGTTTGACAGGAGTGGATTCTGGCCCCAGCCTCCCACAAAGGCTGTTGCATCTTCTGAGAGGTTTTTCTTGATAATAAGGCTCTGTGGGCTGCCCTGGTGGTAGGGATGTAGGGCAGGAGTACTGTAAGATGTACATCCTTGCTCTGTGCAGTGCTCTCTTTACGATAACTAATCCGCATCCTTTGCTGACTAAGACACCTGCACCTCTACGTAATGCACATGCTTTATGAGTGTCAGAAAACATTCTGTGGCTCTGAAAGTGATGTGCTTTTTTTTTTCCCCCTTCATGTTTTCCAGCCAAGGGAGGATCCTGAGTATATTGGGATGCCCCTGAAACTTTTCTTAGATGGCTGTCACTTCTGGGTGCCCTTGGGTGCTTGTAGGCAGTAAATTTGAATGCAGTATTTCCTAACAAGCTGTGTGGAAGCAAGTGACCCTACCTCTCAGCCACTTCTCCCTGTTGCTTTGTGATAGTCATTAATGGGTGTTGCACTCTTGAACAGGCAGTCATTTATTTCACAAGTGCTGCTGTTTCCTCAGTTCAAAGAAGATCTTTTCTACAAAAGTAAGCTGTACACTTTAAATTGCATCGATTTTGGAACAATCCATTTAAACTACTGAAAATCCAAATTGTGGATGCTCTCCTGTCAGTTTGAGGATGCTTCATTTTTGCTCATTAGATGTCCTAACAGGTTTAGTTTCAATAGTAATGAGTGCCTTTTGCACCAGCTTAAGTTAATCTATTTCAAATTGTACCTTGAATTACACTGCAGAGAAAGCCTGCAAGGAGAGGAGGTGAACACTAGGCATCACTAATACCATCGAGGGCCGTTTATGCCCAGCAGTAGGGAGGCAAATGTTCTTATTTATTCACAACCTGACCATTGTGGCAGGGGAAGTTGGTGCGCCATGCTCTGAATGCAAGGTCGACTGGCCAGGAACAGAGTCAACATGGATTTTTTTCTTTCAGCAAGTTGGAAGGGAAATAAAAAAGGCAAATGGGCATGAAGGGGCAAGAGACACTGCAGACTGTGAAGGATTTTAGAATATAAAGCTGTGTTTAGCAAATTAGGGATGAATTGAATTTCCCAAACAATATGTGTTAAAGCACACAAATTAATAACCCCACCACTTATAAATGAGCAGTGAATTTGGTTTGGCTCTGTAAAGCCACAAGTCAATTGCCAAAGCAGAACAGCTCCCTAGGGAGCCCTGGGTTGCTGGTTCTAGCTCCCTGGGGAATGCAACTGTCTCTGGAGCAGTCCCCTGTCAGGGCTATGTAGCTGTCAGTGCTCACTGATGTGCTTCCCAGAGTGGGAAACAAAGGTTGCACAAACCCCAAAAATGTAACCTGTCTCTGAATGGGCAGCAAAAGAATTTTCCTTTAGAAGACCAAATAAGACCTGTTTTATTGAATGGCAAATGTATCCCTTCTTTACTGCTCTTTGTTTGGAGGAACATAAACTAAGAGAACAAACCTGGTTTTATATATTTACAAGTAGCAGAAATCACTTTATGCATGGGGAGAAGCAGACTGGGTAGGAGGCAGTCTGAGTTAGGACTTGCTGAAATACTCTCATGCTTAGATGTTGTGCCTTTTTGATGTTGAGGTTACCTTGGATCACTGATCTTGATGAAGATGGTACTCTCTTGTTCTTGAGTCCTTTTCTTTTTAAAGATTGCCCAAAGCACTTTATGCATAATGAGTTATTTTGCTACCATGACTGGCTTTGCAGTAGCTTTAATGGCACAAAACAATGCACTGCTTTGAGACCAGAATTGAGGAAGAATATTATTGCTGTGGAGTAATGCAAGATATACTAGCAGAGGTGGAACAGAAATAAACTGGGATAGTTGAATGAGATGTGTCCAAAGCAGTAGTTTGCCATCTGCTGCTGCCCTTTTCATCTTAATCTCTGGTACCTCATCAGTAATGAATTGTGGGGAGACATGAATTGACACAGTGCAGGCTGTACCACTCACATAATCTGTTCAGTCCCTATCAGTGACCCTCTTGTAACACTACTCTTTTGCAGCATCTTCCAGTGAAAAATTCTGATAGTGGTTGCTAGTTTCTAAGCCTTGGTACTCCTCTGTGGCCCTCTGACCAAAGCCAGAACAAGAGGATATTTGCCAGATCTGTCTGTCTGGGCAGATCTGTCTTTCTGTCTCTACAGTTTTTTTTAGTTAGTGATGAAGGATCAACTCTGAATACTGACTCTGTGATTTTAGGGAATAACTCCTCCTCATCCTCTGACTTTGGGAAACAGTAAGAAACTGCATTGAGAAAGACAGTAATGTATCTTGATATGCAATTCTTAATACCATATCAATAATTCTGTATTTCTGTGCTGACTTTTTCAATTCACATATTTCTTTATGTTTAATTTCTTAGTCCTTCCCTCCTGGTAAGTTTAATATATTTAGATGAGCTTTGGATACAGACTAGGCTAATGTGCTTTCTGTGCAGTTAGGATTTGGTTGCATGTAACTTCCGAGTTGCTTTCTCAGATGTGGATTGAATTGAGGATGTCTATTGGGAGTTTCAGGTCTTGGTTTTCTCATTGGAGGTCCTTCCATCAGGCAGGTCTGTTAAATGCTTACTGAGTCCCTAGAGACACTTGATCTGTGTTTAAAGGGAAGCAGCTGATCCATGAGAAGAGAGAAACGGCTATGTACTCAAGCACTGTTGCTCTGAAGAGATCTTGCTGAAAGCTATGCAAAGCTTGCATGGCAATTTAGGTGCCCAGGGCTCTCCGTGTACTTCATCCCAGCAGAGATCTGTGTGATGCTCTTTCTGGCCTTTCCTGCTCTGAGAAAGATAAGTTGATGGCTCCAGGATGCTTTGAGCATGAACTGCATTTAACTCTCCTGAGGCCTAGGCCAGGAAAACCTCTGGAGGATTCCAAGCAGCACCTGGGTCCTGTACCCCACACTTCTGAAAGCTTCCCTAGCTTCCACTCCCAGAGAGCAGGAAGTCCATAAATAAATAATTCCCTCTGTCTCTCCTGATCAGCCCAAGCAGCTGTGATTGCTCCTGAATGCCTAGGTTGTTTTCTTCTTAATGGCTTTTAAACCACTTTTACCCTCATTTGACGAGCCAGCTCCTTCTCCCACTTTTGGAGGAACAATTTCTTTTAGAAAGAGGGTTTTGGGGGATATTAATATTGTGTCAAGAGTTTTGGCTGAGGTGAAATAGTATAACAGTTTACTGGTTCTACCAGGCTGCCCCAGACCTTATTCTGACAATTCTACAGGACATCTCCCAGGGTACTGGAGCTAGCACTGACTCTTGCTTGAGCACGCTGGACACGTGATGTTCTTGGACATCCCACAGACATTAGTAACTCTTATACCACTCTAAGACACTGTGCTTTTGGAATGTGTTTTACTGTTGGGAGATCTAATCACTAAGACATCCGAGTGCTTATCTTTTGCTCCACAGTGTGTAGGTAAAAATCTGGGAACATAAGTTACGAGTGTAGGCTCTCATTTATCTGTTCAGCTGACCTACAGCATCTCATTACTGGGCATTAAGGGACAGCTTGCCAAAATTTAGACCTTATGCTTGTGCTTTTGTATCTTGTATATATGAACTGAAGTAGCTAAAAAAAGAGTAGTCCTTAAATAGCAAATATATAGCCAAATCTAAAGGTGTTTGGTTTGTATCCTAGTGCAACCCTTGGAGATATTTATTGTGCATCTGATGGGTGTCTACGCAGAAGTATTAACACTACCTCCACCAGCAGAACCTACCTGCTGGGCAGTAGGACATGCAAAGCATGTTCTGAGCATCCTTACAGTGCTGCTCAGGTATCCTGTTTGACGTGTAGTAGCACAGCCTTGTGTTGTAGACTAATGACTGTCCCCCACACTTCCTTTGGAAGAGGCACTAGTCCATCTGGGTGGAATGCAGCTGTCATGCCTATGGGCTAACTCGGCCCAAATAATTGCTAGCTAATGACCTATGTTTTTCGTTTGTTTTAACCATTGTGCTTGACTGGTCAGTTTAATGAGTATCCTCATGAAATGAGCCCATAGAAATGAGGTGGTCTCTCAAGGTAGTACTCTTGCCTGATACCATCTATCTCATAAGCAAGGCGTATCGTTGGCTGGGTGCCATTGGCTGTTAATCAGACCTGAATCTGAAGCAGTGACAGTCTCTCCTACCATCTTCCTTCTGTCCTGCTTCTGTCTAACTTCTTGGTACTCTGGAAAAGCAATGGGTTTAACAAGGAGAAGTGCTATCCCCAGACTGAATGGTTCCCAGGACAAACCTGGTAGCAGCAACTTCTGGAAGTTATGTCATAAAAGCCTACCCTTTGCTGAGTTGATGACTGCATGAGTTATGAAGTACTGTCAAATGTTGAGGGGCAAGGTCTAAAAGATGAGTTGAGTACTACTAAGTTCAGCTGACTGGAAATGTTTAATGGAAGGTTGCTATGTTCAACAGAGGAACAGAGAGGGGAGGGATTGGTAGTCTTTGATCATCACTAAAATAAAGGTATTCAAGAGATTAGCTAAAGACCAAAACTGGATTTTCTTTTGTAAGCACTGTGGAGACCATGGGGACCTGTTGCTAGGAGGCTGCAGCACCAAAGTCACCCTCTGACCACATGGGACTGAGATTTGAGTTTGCCTTAACAATGATACTGAAAAGTAATCTTTTCTAATGCTGCCATAGGAACGGTGAAGCTGGCAACCCATGACTTTGAAAGATGAAGGCATTTTTGCTGAAATCCAGTGGAACATGATCAGATCTATCAGGAGAAGGCTCTACTGCTGCCCACAACTGCCTCTGTGCCTAGAACTCTGAGCAATTTTAAGACTTGGAGCTCATGTCAATAAGACCTTTTCAAAGACATCCAGGGGCTTGTACTTTCTCTAGATTGCCATCTTTTGGAGTACATAAAGCTACATAACAGAATTAGGACTGAGCTGGTGAAAGTTTTCCTCTCTTGCATAGAAGTGCTTTTTTTTTCATTAGTAACCAGCATCTGTCTCTTTGTGAGTGGCTACTTTCTTGATACTATATGTGCATATATTGTGTAGCTAAAGTAGACATGTTTATATGGTCCTGAGTTGCCCTGCCTCTTTTAAGTGATATTTTGTATAAGCAAGGATTATTTTTCTCATTGTTTTTTTCTCTTTACTTTTTGAAAGTGTACTGCAAAAACATGATCATTCATGGCCTACAGGCATAGTGTTTGAATGTTAATGACCTGTAGACAAAGCAGTGATTTCCTAATATGTTTTACTGCAGGTGTCTGAATGAGATACAGACACACATCTCATGATAGAACTCAGAAGTTAAAAGTAAGTTAAGAAGCTTGGGATAGGGTTCGTTGGCAAAGTTGTCTAATCAAATAATCTGTCACAGCAATTTGCTCTTGTCCAACATGTGATATAAATGTAGTTCAAGTAATAAATAAACTCAAGAGGGAGCTGTGAAAAAAATCTGCATTGTTCTTCAAACACCAAAGTTAGTACAGAACAAATCTTAAAAAAGGTCATGTACTTAACTGAGCTGTTTAGAGATTCAGAGCAAAGGAGACTTGAGGCGGTTGTGCTGCTGATACAGCATATCAGAACAAAGCTGGGCTCTATCATGTTTGGCTCTAGCCAAAACCTGTAGCGTCTTACTGTTAAAAACTGGAGTATTCTGAGGCTGGAAGAGGTGACTAGGAGAGCACTCCTGATCATCTGATATCTCTGCTTTTTCCAGACAGAAACTACATCAGGTTGGCTAATGTCGCTTGGGACCTGCAGGTTCATCTCACTGTTAAATACTTTTGTATAGATCTGCTGTTGGTGAGCTCTTCTGTATTTGGCCTGGCTGACCTGGTGAAGTCAATAGCCTTCTATCAGCAGTGCCCAGATGAGGCCAGATGGAGGTTTCTGCAGGGAAAGGAAGGTCTTTAATACTTGCTTTCTTCATCCCTTACACCCTGGATAGAAAAGTCCTTTCAGTGTTTTGCTTCCCTAGAACTGCCTCCCTCATTTTCCCAATGGACTCTGTTATCTACTCAGAGAACCCAGCTAAGAGTAAATTGCACACTTACTCACTGCTTTTCATCATGTCATAGTATTAAAACTTTAAAGTCTGGGTCACTGGAGCCACCTCATTGCTGTTGCTGGGAAAGAAGTTATCTTGCCCACTGTTTCCATCACAGAAAACTTATCCTCCATCCTCACTGCCTAACCCTTGGTGGGCATACTTTCATAACTCTGAGTAATTCTGCTTCTTTAAGCCCCACTCCTTTTCTGGTTGAGACACTTGCCATTATCAATGCACATGCCAAAAATGTTTTCATTTTTTGCTTCTGGCGTAACAGTAACTTATTTCTCCTGACAAGACAGATATTTCTTTTGATCAGTTCAGTAAGTAAGCTGATACCATGAATATTATGGTTTTAGAGTGATTAGAACTGATGGGCTTAGAGTGCATGGGCTTGAAGAGAGAATCAGCTAATCACCTCCCCAAATCATTGCAATGAACAAGCATGCCCAGTTCTCCTGACTATCCTCCTTTGCCTTTTGCCATACAAGACTTGAAGCTAGTGTACTGAGGTAGAAAAGTTAAAATTGAAAAGATGCTGATTGACTTTATGTCCTAACAGGATGAATCACCATATTAGGAAGGCCCTGCTTGTGATGCCTCTGTGCTGGAGGATTGGCAACAGCTAAGCAGATGTAAAGATTCCTTGATGCCTTGTGTTCCCTCCTTCCTCCTGGTAGCTAAGCAAATACCTCAGCTACTGCCCTGTGGACATCTAGGGTCATGGATGGGGAAGGATTAATTTTTATTTTTCTCCAGTTTGAAGAGAGGATATGAAATAGCACTGAGTGTGCTAGTAAATGATGTGTAGGTGTGACTGTGAATAAAAGCACTTTCCAGTCAGGGTCTTGGTCATGTTCTGCCTGACCACAGTGGCTCAGCTGAGGATTATTGTAATACATCACAGAAAACAGATCAGCAACAGGTGAAAATTTGGATCTAGATCACAGCTCTCCATTGAAGTCTTCTAAGTCTACAAGATCCACCTACCTCTGTAATTACATATCTTTTTTGAGGAAGATTTCTGTCCATTTAATTAAACAAGTTAGGCAAGACTGACCAAGAAATAGATTTCCAAAACATAAAAGAAGATACACTGCCACCTTTCTGGGCAAGGAGGATAGAAGTTCATATCAAGTACTCCAGCTAACTGATGATGCAAGAGAGAGCAGAAGGCATAATCCCAGCTATATAATTTCCTCTCCTGTCTCTTTATATGTTTCTTATTACATGTCCTTCTATAATCTGGAAAGAAATGTCTTTTCCCATTGTCTTTTTCTTTTCTATGTGGTAAAATACTCTGCACCTGCCTCTTACTCTGATGCCCTGTTTTAGTTTTACAAAAGTTAGTATAGCTTCGCCTGGTTTGTCTTTGTGCATGTGTGTCTCTGCAGTGCACTTTTGTTTAAGATGTCAGCAGGAACATATTCTGCTCTGGAACTAGAGTCCTGCTATTAACATTGCAAAGACAAAAAAGGGTATAAAAGGACAGAAAACTGCATTGGCCCTACAAAAAAAAAGAAAAAGGGTTATTAAAAGAAAGCCTTGATCTTTCATTGGCAGTGTAGGGACTATGTTTGTTTTAGCTCAGGGTTCCTAACACAGAATTTAAGGAAAGCTCATGGTTTTAAAGATGAGGTAATGCTTAAAACATGTTTAAGGATGTTCAGATGGGTGTTCACTGTTTAAAAATCACAATGTGAAAACTATTTTCTGCTTAAATAGATGTTGAGCTTCAGCAGGGTTGGTGGTGATCTTTTTTGATGGAAGCATATTGTTCTTAAGACCAATTCATTTTTTGGGGGAAAAAAAACCTACTGGACTTTGGTAGAAAACAAGACATTACTTTTGGTGGGGAGAACAAGCTGTTTTGTTTGGGTGTAGTAAGGGAAAATAGAATAGAGCCCAAAATAAAGAAGGCTGGTCTGTCCTCATGGATTGAGTCTGTATCTGGGGTAGCTGTTTATTAGGGCAGAGAATATATGCAGTGAAAGTCTACCAGCCATTAGGGGGCTGTGCTCAGGGTACCTAAGTTTCTCTCCAGGGCTACTAGCCTTGCAAAACAAATGGATCAGGGCATTCAAGACTTGTGTGAAGTTTAATCAGTTCTATTAGCCTCAAAAGTGTGAAAGGGTTGTCTTCTGAATTCACCCCAATGACCCCTCTGTAACTGTTTCCTTAAATGAGGCAGGGGCTGGTAAAGGTTTCTTGTCATAGAACTCCTCTTTCTCCAGCAGACAAGATAAAAATATGTATACCCAAGACTGTTCTGCCCAGTTTAGGTCTCCTAATTATTATTACTGTTCTGCCCAGTTTAGGTCTCCTAATTATTATTATTTTTTTTACCCTGTGCTAACACCATTTCACTGACTTCCTTGTGAGAATATAATAATAGGGCCTTCATAAAAGGGAAAAAAAAAATCCCAAACCCCTAAAAGTAACTAGATCTCTCCCTCTTCTGCATTTTCCTTATTCACAAAAAATAGCCTTATCAACAACTGAAATCAAGTTTGTTTGGCATGATTTACAAATTACTCCTATATTAGACCAAATGAAATTTCAGCCAATCAATCAGCCAGCTTGATGAAAAGTTGTTAAAATGATAATTTTTTTTTTAAAGTAAAAAATTAATTTATCAAAAGCAGATTAGTCATTAAAGGCCAGGGGAAAGTCTTCAAAGAAAGTCTCTATCTATTATCTCTTGGAAGAACCAGTAAAACAAGAGACTTCTCACAATTCTTTCTTTCCCTTTCTTTCCCTTTCTTTCCCTTTCTTTCCCTTTCTTTCCCTCTCTCTCCCTCTCTCTCCCTCTCTCTCCCTCTCTCTCTCTCTCTTTCTTTCTTTCAAAGGGGTTTGCATGTCTCAAAGAACTGATACTGCCTATCACTCCATCAGCCTGTAGTGCTCCTGATTGTCATCTGTCCAAGGCTAACATTGATGGAACATCGTTGCTCTGTACTGGGACAAGGTGTGAGGACAGCTGATGACCTCAAAGCCAGAGGCTGCCTTATGAAAGTCATCCCAATGGGTAGCACTTACTAGAGCACCTGTGGGTAGGCTCTGTTCAGAGCCTGCAGGCTCTGCCCCTTTTGCAAGTGAGAGAGCAGCAGTTTCAGGGGAGGATTTGGTCAGGGCAGCAAACAAAGGCTATGCTTACAAGGCAAGCTAGCGCTGCTGTTGCATATGCAATTCTGCCTTGGATTTACCTAGAGTTTTTTTGCTTCCAGATCTACCAGCTTAATCTGACAGTGCTTTCTAACCTTGCCCTAGTACTGTTTTAAAAACACACATATTGGAAGGATGGCCATATTTAGATCAGTGTTTCCTTTATTCTTTGGGGGAAAAGAAATTGGCTAAAGCTGTGAAATCTCAGCAAGTGCAGTGTGTAGAAAGGTTTGCAAAGAATGAAGCCTCCTGAAGTTCCAAAATCAGCCTTCAAGACTCGTTCTCTATTTTGGGGAATTAAGGTTGGCAGATCAAGCCCAGCTAACAGAGACTATTCCTTTCTATCCTTATCAGAAAAGAAGAGCCAGATTTCTGCACAGCTTACTCTCAAGGCAGGGGAAGCTCCATTCATCCATTTGCAATGGGTCAGAAGAGATTAATATTACATTTTTGCACCACTCTGTAAATGCCCACGTCACCCAGGCAGTCCTCTGTCAGCAACAGCCCATTTCCAGAGTACAAACCCACTATTGTACTGTTTATATCAGTTAATTCAGACCTGTGGACCTTGTGCCAGGCAATCACATGGCTCCCTGCTTGCCTCACCTCAGCCTGGATAGAAGTTAAAGTGCAAAATTAAAACATCAGCTATTGGGAGAGCAGGACCTGCCTGCCAAGCCATTCCCACCCTGGTCTCCCATTCACTGAGAGCCTCCACCGGAGCTAATTTCTGCACAATCAGGATCCAGCCAGAGTGCATCTTTTTGGAGAAAATTGTTTTCTGTCAAAATCAGCTCACTATAAACACCCTCTTTTGCTCTTGAGCTGTAGTATACCCAGGCCCTGACCCTGTATGTCTCCTCCAGCCTCTCTTGCTTGTGTGCATCAGGAATCCTCTTTATGGGGCAAACAAGTCATCAGTGAGTTCCTCTCTGGTCTCAGATTTCTGTTGGAAACGCAATGGTGCTGGTTTCATTCTTCTTGCCTGTGCTTGGGTCAGGTGTTCTCTGATGTGGTTAGTGAGATTCCTTGCTTACAGTCCTGGGCCCAACTAATGCTAATGCCATGCTAAAGCTCGTCTCTTGTCTCTTCGTCTTAGAGTTTCTGCCTTAAATATCACTTAATTGTACAAAGGTATATACATATATCTTCTGTTTGTATTAATTTTGTTTCATGGAAAGATGTATAATCTGAATTGTGTCACCTGTGACATTCAGGTAACCAGATTCTGCTGTACTCTTAAAATTGAATGAGTCTTGATTTTCTAAACTAACCTGTTTTCTGTGCTGTCTTCATGTGTACCTTTCACCATAAAAGACCTCTGTCTTGACATCCTTAGGCTGTCCTGTCTCAAGGATAGTTGATCAGAATCATGTCCTCACACAGTCTGAGGACATGCTGGGGCACACCATTAGTTTATATGACCCTTGTTAAGATCTCTGGTAGAGGAGGTAGTGAGGAAGTTGCATTGATAGACTTCAATAAAACAATGACAGTTTACACTGGCTGTGACTTTCACTGTTCCTCTTTTCTGAATATTCTCAAGTTTCTACAAATACTGGTTGTGTGAAAAGTTGTAACCTAATTTAGTCTGTGTTTATAGTTTATAGCTGAGCCACGCTGCTATGTTGTATCACCTCCATCATTCAAAAAGCTCTAGTCTGCCGTTTGCTTCTCCTGGTGTTGCACACTCTTGCCTCAAATTAGATTCTAGGTTTTATATTAAGAAATACTCTCTTAGTTTCTACATTTTTATTTTTGTTTGCCTGGCATAAGAGAACAAAGCTTTTATCCAGATATGCTTGCATGTATTTTTATTTTAAAAAGGCCTCTAGTTTTTGTTTATCTGTTAAGTATAATTTTATGTATTTGAGCACCGAACATCTAAACATGAAGTAGAAGCATAGGAGAGAGACAAGTCGGGTTTGTGAGTGCAGTTTGGAAAGTGGAGAGTAGGTAGCAAGTGACAAACAGACCCTTTAGTGCAGCTCTGTGAGTCAGGGGTTTAGTGCAAGACTGTGTGTGGTAGGCATATGCCTGAGAGGTTTGCGTGCTTATATGGAGAGGGACCTTCAGATAGGTGTTGGTATGTTGTTGTAAATATGCAGTGGAATTGTATGAGTGTGAAGATGCATGCGGGAACTGTGAAAGCACACAGACTCTACCAGCAGCCGGTACATATGCAGAGCTTTGAAAATGTCTTTCATTAAATTAGTTGTGTGTGCCAGTTTTGATGTTTGTGAAGATTGCAGAGGGTCTGTAGCTATGGTTTTTGTGCCTAGGAATATGTGCTGTTATCCTGAATGTCTGATTCTGATTTCATATGCCAGGATTTATTCCAGTGTAGTTTCATCAACTGCATTGAAGTGACATCTGAATTACACTGCTTTGAGATGGGATTCAGGCACTCTTCTGCACACGTTTGTGCGTGTATGGGAAAGCAGATGTCCGAATGCAGTGATTAGGCTGTGCCGCTGTGAGACGCGGGTCTGTCCATGTGCACGAAGTGTATGTTTGTGGAGTTGTGTGTTTGCATGGGACATGCACGTTCCAGTGCCACGCCAGTGTCCTAGGCTGTGCATGTGGGTTGCAGTCTGGGCGCACAGCCGCCCGCCGGCATACCCGCGTAAATAGTGCACGGGGCATCCTTCACCTCAAGTTTTTTCACGACCCTAAACTCTACAGCCGGTGTCCACGAGAGGCAGATCAGTGGGTAAGAGGGAAGGGGCGCGTGCGCTGCCGCTGCGACCGTTCCCGCGGCGGGACCGAGCTGGAGCTGCGATTCCGTGTCACGGGCGCTGCCGGCGGCCCCGCCGCCCTCGCTGCCGTGCCGGGGCCAGCCCTGCTGGCGGCCCGCACTGCATCCCACCGTGCCCCAACTCCTCCGGCCCCGGCTCGCCCTCCTGCCGGGCAGGGGCTGCGCGGGCACCGCCGGTCGCGCTGCGGTGCCGGTGCCGGGTCCGGCGGCCCCCCCCCGGCCGTGCCTCCCCCAGCCGCCCTCCAAGCCCAGCCCCTGCGCGGGAGCCAATAGCCGCCCTGCCGTCTCCATCCGTCTCCCGGCGTTAATGCTACAGAGGGGCTCGGGGCGGCGAAATCCCCCGTGGCCGTGTCCTGCGCGCCGCCCGCCTCCTGCCGCCGTCAGTGTGTCCGCACGCGGGTGCGGGAGCGGAGCGGCGCTGCCTCCCGCCCCGCCGCCGGGCTCGGGCCGGCTTCTCTTCCCGGCGCTCCCCGCTCTCCCAGCCCACTGCAGTTTAGTTGTTCTCTTGTGTTTTTTCTTTCCCTTTTTTTTCTTTCTTTTTTTTTTTCTCCTCCAACTGGGAATGCTCAAACTGGACTGATGGACATTTCCGAGCTGTGCATCTCCGACCCGCTCGGCTACCACAACCAGTGAGTGTGCCGTGCCGCGACCGGGCGGGCCGGGGGCGGGCTGGGACTGGCGATGCGTCCCGCTGCGGGTGGGATGGGGCAGCGACCCCGCAGTCCCGCTGCCTTCCCTGCGGCAGAGCCGCCGCCTCCCGCCGCCGCGGGGCACCGCGTGTGCCGGGTGTGCGGAGCGGGCGGCCGCGGGCAGGGCAGGGCAGGGCAGGGCGCACCTCCGCGCCGGCAGGTG
This sequence comes from Lepidothrix coronata, assembly GCF_001604755.1. Lineage (NCBI taxonomy): Eukaryota > Metazoa > Chordata > Aves > Passeriformes > Pipridae > Lepidothrix > Lepidothrix coronata. The sequence goes on from NW_016690442.1 coordinate 784,042, forward strand.
CGGCGGAGTCCGCGGAACAGCAGTTGGGGGTGTGTCGGCATTTTGGTGTGTTTCTTTCTTGCCGTGTAACTTCTCCCTCTAATGCTTCATCTCCTAGGAACAGGCAGCTAACAGTGAGCGCTGGCAGTCCTTTCTGCGCAGTTTTACTTTCCGTCTGTGCTAGGATTTTTATTAGATGAATTACTAGGTGCCTATAAAGAGATATGCATATAAAATTATACGAAGCAGATCCATTAAAGCACTGTATTTTATTTAAGAAGTCCGTTTTTCACCTGAAATGCCCTATGGAAATTCAGTTTCCTGCAGCTTACTCTTTGGATAGCCTGCCCGGGGAAAGAGCGGAGTGAGTCGGAGGGCTGGCAAGCAGACATCCCAAGCTGGGACCGGTGGCTGATACCTTAGCACCTGCTACTGCTCTTTGTATTCCGAAGTAGGCTGTGCCTGGTAATGCTGTGTTTAAAATCACTTTAGCATGTTAAGTTTGGTTTGATCTTGTTGGGGAAGTTAGGAAACAAGGCAAAACCTTCTTAGTGTTTGTATCCAGCTGACTGGAACAATTAATTTTAAATGCATTGCTCCTTTCCGATAAATCTCACCCCGAACAGAGTACCCTTTTGTGTGTTTGCATGTTAATCCGTGTGTCACCTCTGCAGGTTTTGTGGTGTCATCAGAGGTGGGAATGAAGTAATTTTGCCTATTTTATTGCTTTTGTCTTAAGAACACGTTGTATTTAGTAAAATCAAAATAATTTAGACCAAGCAAATCCCCCACAAATACCACTCTTTCCTCATTTCAGATTTTGTCTTTCTGTCTCTTGTTTCCCAATATTCCATCTGTCTTTACACTCATTTCCTTTAATCCCCAGCTTCCAGCAGTTTCATTAAAATGAGACTTAGTATTGTTAATAGAAATTAATAATCTAACCCTTGTGATTTTCTTTTCCCCACTGGTGCTTCACTTGTGGCTGCTCCATTTTGAATTAAAAATAAACAAACAATTTCTTAAGGGAAATGTGTTCTGTATGCTGTTGGGAGTCTTTTAAAATTAAGGCAAAAATAGAAAATGCATTTACCTTAATAAAAAAAAAAGAACAAAATACCACAATCATAAGATAGATTTTCATCACTTACTCTATTGTCTCTTAACTTTTTCCTTTTATTTTTTATACTTTTGTAATTGAGAAAAAGGACCTCAAACAACATGAAAATAGTAAGAAGTAATATGCATGTTATATTACCATTCACCCTTTTTACTTTTTCATGGGCTTTCCGTCAGCTCTCAAAAATGTCAGGAGCACCTTACCTGTATTCACAACTCTTTGGCTGCTGAGTAGACAGATGAAGGTGGCCCTGGGGGAAGTGCCACTGAGCCCCTATAGCTTTACAGTAGACAGGGAGTGCTGCTTTTTGAGATGAAGAACTGTTGGAGAGCTCTTTGTTTAAAGAATTGCTTGGTTCTGTGTGCTAACATACATTCTCTTGAACATTGTTGAGGTTGGGGCAGAAAGACTAGAGAAATAAAATGTAAAATATCTCAAGCTCAATTTTTTCTTTTTTTTTTTTTCTTTTTTTTTTTTAATTAAAGGAGTACAGTGATGCAAGAAAGTCTGGAAAAAGTTACTGGGAGAAGTAAGCTGTGGGAAGCTTTAAAAATGCAATATTATTTAAAGGTATATGTGCAGCGTGTCAGGTACTGATTGGATTTACATTTGAGTTTTATTAAAGTTATATTTCACATTACATTCCTGTAGCTGAGGATAAGAGTTGGCCCAGTAGATATCCGTTTAACCATCTTGTCCTCCCACTGTAACATAATTACATTGTGAACATACAGTGTAAATACAGGTGTTGCATTTGTGCCTGTATCCCTAACTAGCTGTGTGAGCATATTATTCTTACTTTACTGATTTACTCTCCTGACTGCTAGCTATTGAAATTATTTTAATAGTTATTTTCCTTTTTTTGTAAATACTGCATTTAATTCTGTGGATGGCAATTTTTGTCAAATTAAACCTTAAATTAGCAGCGAATTTAAAAACATTGCAAACTGGTTCTTCTTGTTTAGTTGCGTGTTATGCTATAGGAAAAAATATGAGGAAGAGTAGAATGTCGGAAGAGAAGTGGATGTGGTCACTCAATACGTGATCCATACAGTTCCCTGGAAAATGTATTTCACCTCACAATTATTGAAAGAGAGAGAGAATGAACAAGGCAAAGGAGAGGAGAGGTGACTCCCTTCACCTTGGAGTTTGAGGAAATCTTAATTTTTTTTAAGTCAGACTCAAGAAGAGTCTGAACAAAAACTAAGCAAAAGAATTCCTTACCCCTAATCCATTCTTCAGGTTTTGTATTTATCTTCCTAGAGCAATGAAAGTTCCCTGTCCATTGCCTGTGTGTGTTGATCTGAGTGATTACACCAGGAACCTGCGGAAGTTCTGGTTAGCAGGTTTTGTGGTTTCCTTCAGTGCAGGATCTTGCAAGGAGAGTAAGAAAATGCATCTGGCTAATTTTGACCCTTTGTGCGTGTGTTCTAAGGCTATGTATGTATTTAATTTCTTGCACAGAAATCCACTCTTTAGCTCACTACATTTTGGTACTGACCTTGGGGAGAATTATTCCTAGGGTAGGTGATACAGCTCCAAGGAAGAAGCTTTTGTATGAGTTCGAATTGGGAAACTAACAAAGGCAAAGATTTGTACCTGCAGTTTGTCTCTCAGGTGAGGGCATATGGTGAGAATACATTAGTTACACTGTACTGACAACGTCTGTCTGCAGTACAGCAGGAAGGGAATGTGTGTGCAGACACCACAAATGTACACGGACATATGTGAATATATTCACACACAAACACATGTGTGCATCTGTAAATATTTATATGCAGGTAGATACACATGCGTAAGTATGGTCATATGAAATATCGGTGTTGCATCTCTCTCATGCAAACCTAAGGCTGTTTCAAAGGAGAGTGGAATATGGCGTTTTACTTTTCTGTATTAACTTTCACATCCCAGAGAATTTGCCTAGTTATAGTTGCCACCAAAAATGTCGATAGGACTGCAAAATTGCCATTTCTGTTTCTAATTAATATTCTACATGACAGACAGAAACTGACCAAGGAACCATCATGAAGGTAAAATCAAAACCATTGGCAAATGAGGGCATCCTGCCAGATGGTATGTCTCTCACACTGTTTCCTCTGATGTACAAGAAAGACACGTGAGCCACTGATGTAATAAAAATAAAAATTATTTTATGAAGAGAAGGAAAAAGTTGAAAGTAATAAATTACATATTAGATAGAGAGATGGAAAGATATAACGTTGGAATTTTAAGTCTGTGAAGGAGCAAATTCTGGCCCTGTGGCAGGGGATTTAAAAAGTTACTGTCACTGACCCTAATGCATAGACTGAAGAAATGTGACTTGATTTCAGAGGTTAATGGAAATCTCCATATTCTGTGAATGGGAGGAAATCTGAGTCAGAGAATATGAATGCAGCTGTCTGCTCTGAATATCTTTGACAGGCTAGGATAAGGAGGAGTTGTTAATTGGGAAGAACAGGAGGGAGTTGTTTGTTTTGTTGACAGAATAAACTGAAAAACCTCTGTAAGGGACTTGTTGTAGGTACTGAGTTTCTGACAAGGTTCCCATCGTAAAATGGGGTCTCAGTACACTAAGTTTAGTGAGCACGAGGCTGATGAGTAAATTGGTACCTTTAAAGTATTTGTATTAACTTTTCCCTCCTCTTCTAATTCCACTTGTAAAAGTAAACATGATCTAATCATTATCAATTATTGAGAAATATGGAAAGATCAATATATTTAAAAAATAGGATTTTTTTTTCATTTTATTGATTTGAAGTAATCAATAAATATTGCATTTAGCCTGAAAGGGGAAAGACTTCGGAGAGATTGAATCAGAGAAAGTTGCTGTGATAGAGATTTCACATCTTGTTTTCTTCCTCTCCAAGAGAATGTTCCTCTACTTTCTGTGCCCTTTCTGCTATTATTTCCCAGCCCTGTTTCTGTGCTGTCACTACTGCTCTGAATTTCATGTTGTTTGAAAATACCTGTACTCTTCAAGTAATTTCAGTTCAGTAAGAAGTTTTGTGCATTGCGCGAGTGGGTCTCTCCACAAAATTTTTCAGGGCTTGAAGGATACAAATTCTCTCGGTGAATAGAAAAAAGGAGAAGGTAAAAGGTTTAAACCTGAGAGTATATGAACTTAATGGGTTCCATTGGGAGCATGTTAGAATTTCTCCTAAGACTGTAAAATGCCTAAGAGAGATTTAATTAAGAAAAGAAATAGTAAAAGTAGAAAAAAGTGGTGACAAAGCTTGGCTATAAAAGCCGAAGTCCTTTCCCCAACTTATTTTAACTTACACTTCTTGATTTAGGAGTTGGGGGTTGTAGCAGCAGCTAGTGTTGCATGTCAACGATTCCAGTGTAGACTGCAGAGACTGGGAAATTCTTCCCAGTCGGACTTGTTCTTTATTCCATAGAGCTGCTGGTGGTAACATTACAGCCAGGAAACACAACAGAATTTTTAGTTTGTGCAGTGGGAGCAAGTAAATCTAGTATCAGTCCAGAACCCAGCAGTGAGCTTCCTAGGTAATGCTGCTATAGAAACTGGGGGGAAAAGGGGGAAAAAAATCAGAGTTTCCACGGCAAACTGTGTCAGATAGTTGTTTGTTTAGTGAAGGGACTTAAGAAAGAAGATATTAGCAGTACACAGCTATGGTGACCTTGCCAAAAAAAAAAAAAAAAAAAAAAAAAAAAAAAAAAAAAAAAAAAAAAAAAAAAAAAAAAAAAGAAAAACTTGATTTCTTTCTGTCTTCCTGGCATCGGCTGCATTTGAGTTGTGAATGTAGTAATTTCTATGTAGCTTGCATGTGTAAAGTGCTTTGCACCTGTCATCGGGAACAGAACATAATTTAATATTATTTATTAGTAATAGCTATTGACCTGGTGAGTTTTACTTCTTAGGAATTAAATTGTAGTAACTTATTCTTTGCATTTATTTCTATCCTTGCTGTGCTGCCTCTCTCTAAAGCTTTGCCCTGTCTCTTCAGAGCAATAGACATGCCCATAAAACGATGCTTGCAGCTGGAGCACAGTGCACTTGGATTCTTCCAGTGCTTGAGAGTCTGGCTGCTGGCAGTGACTGTCCGTGAGGAGAAACATGTCTGCTCAAGGTGGAACGCACTGTATAATAATATATTTGTCATGTTTGTAATTGCAAATGTAATTAGCAAACAAGCTCTGGGGGATTGAGGCCTTGAAACTTTCACTGCACATCATTTGACCCTATCTTGACTGGACCAGGGCTTGTATGTTACTGTTAACCCTTGCTGTTCTCGCAGAGAAATTTTCCTTCTAATCTGACTGCTGCTAAGTTTCCTGTCTTCTTCCATGCCCCCACCCCGACCCCTCCTTTTTTCTTTGGCTATGAGCAGCATTGTACCTGTATTTGCTTATACCTTCTTTTATTGTATTAGCAAATGCTTACGTTCCTCCTGTGACACATGCACCAATATTTCCTCTCCTAGCACTTCTGATACAGTCTGGAAAGCATTCTACAATGCCCTTTGTGAAGAGCACTGTGTACCAGTAAGTGCTTTTGCATACTGAGCTGTTCAGTGCATTCCGATCACCACAGGCAACGTTACTACCCAGTGCCCCTTGCACTTCGCAGAGACAACTTGCGAAAAGCAGGTGGCAAGCTGTTATCACACAACCTGCGATGGCTCTCTGTCCCTGCTGAGCTGGAATTTTCTTGCACTCCTTTTCTGAATGGGGGAGGAATAAATATCTAACAAATCCTGTTCCCTTTGTGGAATCCTGGTAAATCTCAGTCTAGTCACCCTTAGCATGACTTTTTTGTCCTACAAAGAATATTCCTGATTTAGTGAAAAATAATTTAGGATTTAATGAACAACACAGAATCTGTTCATAAGGTCACAAACCTATGTGTGCATCGGAAGCTAAAAGGGACTACTTTGCTTTTTCATGTGAATATTGTCTTTTTTTCTTTTTTGATTTCAAGATAGGACTTAAAATGCAATAAAATTTGTGATAGGAGTGTTCTGGTTTTGGACAGAGTTTTATTTATTTTTGCATTTTTATGTATGTGAAATAAAATAGATTAGAGTGGGGTGGCTGTTTTTATACAATTTTTTTGTCATGACTGTAAGGATATCTTGCAAATATTGCATCCTATTGAAGGCTTGGAAGGAAAAGGAAGCCTATTCCAGTTTCTTCTTAGTGGGGGAAGAGCCTCTGAGTTCCCCTTCTTTCAGTCCAAATTTTCCTTTTCCATTCCCAGATATTGTGTTTGATTTATCATGTATTTTAAGAGTCATATATTTTTCTTAAATGAAAATAGCCTATAATGTGGATGATGGAATTGGTACCGCAAGCTTAAAGTATCCTGCATAACAGGAGAAAATTTCTTACAACACCTTTTGTTTTGAATTGATTGTCTGTATTTTAGTGCAGCTGGTTTTACTTGAAAATTACTTCTTGCTGTGTGTCTGCTGGTCTGAAAGGCTGTTGGTACATACGGCATATTTAGAAGTGTTATTTTCTAGTTTCTTCTCCTTTTTCTCATGGCACTTTAAAGTTGGCTTTCGTAATAATGGCCTTCAATCTCCGGTGATGGAGCCGTCACTGTGAACAATGCTGGTGAGTGTATTGTCTCCATGTCCTTTCACTCAAGACAAAGGTCAGAAGAACAGCTTTAAAAAAATGTACAATTCTCCTGTTATGATTTTGCATATGAAGATGATAATTTTAAGAATGTGTAAGCACTTGGTTGAAAATAAGACAGAAATACAATTTTCTATCAGCGGCCGCAAGTACTTTTTTTTTTTTTGATGTACTGACATGAATGATTACAAACCAAATTTCTCACTAAGATTTACATCATTTTATATATTAAAAAATTAAACAGCTGAAGGACACTAAAGAGTTATTCTTCAACAGATTTTATTTTTCCAAAATCTTCTATGTCGTTTCTGGTTTTATTCAGTCAAGCTGACAAGTTTCTAATTCTCAGACATATTATTTGTTTCCTGATTTAAGAAATTATACTTATATAGATGAGTTTTTCACAGATGGGGCAACATAGCAGCAGAGAACATAGGATGTTACTGATTTCAGGGATTTGTTTAAAATTTATTTTTGGTGCACATAACCAGAATTAACCAATACACATTTTAAATGTGTACATTTTCTACATGCTTTGTTTTTTATTTTTAAAACAACCTTTGATTCATACAGGAATTTTGAGGAGTTGCTCTCATTTTATTTTTATTTTTTTCCAGAGCATGTATAGCATTTGATTGTCATCTAGTTTTAACAGTTCAGAAAGTGCTGTAGGGGAAGAGCGATTTAATTCTTTGGAACACACAAATTCAGTCTTTCTTCAGTTCCTTTTCAGACATATAGGATGTTGCTTCTGCTTTTCTCTTTAAGAGTTTAATTCAGTTTCTTCATAGTTTTTGCATTTCTGTTGATGGAGTTTTTTGGGGTTTTTGTCATTTTTGGAGACTAAGGGGGTAATGGTACAGGGAGACACTTGAAACATTCTCCTATAATTCTAAAAGCTTTGGTGCGCACTGCCTGACACTTTAGTAGGCAGTTTTTGTTACCTGATTCATCAGTAGTGCAGAGGTATCTGGCTGGATCAGGGCTCTCCATACACCTGTGTTAAACAGCGGCTTCCAAGCAATGATGTGCAGCCTGCAATGCAGCCTAACCAGGGATTGGGGTAGGGAGGGGACCATAGCTGTCTGATATAGTTGAAACTCACCTTCAAAGCCAAGGAAATGCTGACATGGAAACTTGCATTTTGGTGCTTGGGCATTGTGAAGAATGATGACTTTACCTCCTGTGGGTTCTCTTTGCCTTAATAGATTGCAGCAACTATGACCTTATGAAAACGATGTTTAAATGTATCATGTGTCCGTATGTAGAATTTTACATCGATGATGCCAGATGCATCTCCTTTGGAATAATTGATACAAGTTGCGTAGGGGCACCAAGCACACTGTAGAGGACTAGAATGCATCGAAGTAGGAGAGAAAAGAGTTTCCTTGCCTACACAGATCTGTAAGTGCATGAATGAATGTCTGTTGGAGGGTGTACACCCTTAATTATACATACTTGTGCCTATACTATGAATTAAAAGAACACGCATGTATATGAACTATATAATTTTATGTATAACCAAGTGTTCATTCAATATTGCATAGTAATATTTCACTTATCTGTATGTCTCCTGTTATGCATATGCAAGCCTTTCTGCATGTGGTTGCATATTTCTGTGTGTATTAGTGTATAAACGTATATAAAAAAATAAGGATAGGTATGTCCGTCTTCATCACAAGATTGCTCTGAGTCTTTATTAATTAAAGTTTGTAAATCTCTTCATAGCCTTACATAGAAGGTGTTTTGTAAATGTAAAAAGCTGTACATACCATATAGAACATTTGTGCTTAAAAAAACAATTGGATGTTTCTCTTGGAATATATATAATTATGGATTATGTAGGGTTAGGTGCTACTAAATAACTGCAGTTAGATCTTCTGTTTATAAATCAATGAATTGGTGATTTTTAAAGAGGAACAGAGATTTTCTTTAAACAAATTATCAGAGAGTAATTTAAAAACAGTATGCAAACATACATCCAGCTATAACACTGTCCAGATAAAGATGGGGTCATATGCCATAGCCATAATAGAAATTCCAAATCACTGACTTTTATCTATTTATTTAATTTTTGGTTATTTTGGAAACTTTTTTTTTTTAAATGTGATTTTGGTTTGGTAAGACACAAAACATAGTGTGCTTCCTCTTATGGAATTGTAGCTTAAAAGGTTATTTGATTATGAGATATTTTGGGGTTTTTTTTGTTTCATCGCCTACAGTGTTTCTGACTATTGTCTTTTTATTCTTTTTATAAGTATTTTTTGTTTTCCAACAGAGCAGTTCTTTTTTTTTTTTTTTTCCTAGCAATTACAGTTAGGGGGCTGTCATTATAGAGGAACTATAAGCCCTAATCTCTGCCCATGATCATTACTTCTCTAATAATATGGACCGTCTTTGTTGAAATTTCCCTTCTCAATTTCCTATTCTAAGATAGGTTTATTTTTTTAAATATGAACAAATTTAATTCCACAGCCTTTTTAAAATAACATTATTATGAAACAAGAACAAAAGCTCTTACAGTACAGTGATGTGATATCTATACATGTTTTAATACACTAATTTTCCTTAGAATTTTCCCTTGGGTGTTTAGGGAAAAACAGATTCAAATGTCCCCCCTCCACACACACTTTAATTGTTGGTTGAAAGAAATAAAATTACCTGCTTTAGGCTGGTTTACTTTTTCAACATACTATCACTTTGTTTCAGTCTCTGCAAAATGTTATAGATTCAATTCCCCTGTTGGACCAAGAGTTAAAAATTAATTCATGAATAATAAAAGCCAATCAGTCTTGTTGAGTTTAAAAAGGATTAGAAGAAAGGTTTTTGTACAGAAGCAGTTATATATCTTGGTGGTGATGTTGTTGGACTAATAGGTATTGTACTAGGTCCCACTGGTTATCTGATAAAGGTAACTGATTTGCAAATAGGATTGTTATCCTGATGACTAACGAGTTTAATATTGGATGGATTAAAAGAGGTTGGGTGGCTGGTGTCTTTTAAAAGTTCTTGACTCCCTCTTCTGAGACAATTATTTGATTCAGATGCATAGATTGGAAAGGGACCAGGTAAATACATACTATGAAAAAACCGTTCACGCCATCTTAATACAGCTGGAATTTTCAAGGAGAGTTATCTCCTGTGGGGACCGAATTCCACTGAGTGTCAGTAGTGGGGAGCTGTCCGTAGTGCACTGAGAGGCCTGTACAGACATCCGACTATCCTGTGCTCAAAACATGTAACTTATAGAAGGTGGGCACAGAAAAACTCATGAATCCCTCGAAACAGATGGAGGATTTCACACAAAGTTCTGTGATGTAAAATGCCCTGTCCCTACACAGATCTGCTCTGTAGCACTGGATAGAGGAGGTGGAAGTAGGAGACATGGCTTCAGGGGAAGGAGGGCATCCAGAGTGATGGAGATCTCTTTTTTTTTTTTTTTTTTAAAAAGGATTCAGAGCTAAAGGCAGAATTTAAGGGAAAGCCAGTGGACAAAGATGACTTGTTCAGGAACAGTACTTGAACCTGACATGAAGTATAGGTGCAGCGCAGTTAGGTGGAGGTTTGGGGAAGGGAGAAAGAGGACGTGGCATCATAGGCAATAGAGGAACAGATACATCTTTTCAAATATCTGTTCCATAAGAGCTTCTTAGGACTGCAGACCCTTAGTAAGAAAAGCGACAAATTGTCCTCGTGTATGAAGAGTTCGCTTTTGCTCAGCTTAAGAGCCACAGCATCTCTGTCTTTCATCTGTCGTGGGAAAATTTGTAAATAGAGGATCTTTGTGAGGTTAAAGACAGTGCTGTTCAGCCTGCAGGTGACTGGCTGTTACATTTGGGTAGAAATAAAGGCAGCATAGAGAGAAGTGTCCGTCTTTTCAAAGAACAGTGTTGCTTCCTTCAGTGAAGGACCGTCCAGTGGCTTCGCCTCCAACTGCCCACTGCTCTAGCGCAGACAGGAGCTGAAAGAGCTCTGCAGCCATCTGCAGGGCTCTGCCGACAGTGCGCCGGGTTGCAAAGGGGGCTGCAGGGCCTACCTGGAGAGCAACCATTGCACCTTTCTATTCATAGGCCACATCTTTGAAAATGTTCAAATTACTCTGTCCTCATGTGGGTTTCTCCTGGGCATCTTGGCAGGGCTCTCACTACTGCATTAAGAGAGAGTTTCCATGTTCACGGACATCGTGGCGCCTCTAGGAAGAAAGACACTGTCATCCCTGTCGTGTCCTACTCTGCACACTCCTTTCAGCATCTTACTAGTATAAGTTTGAATGCTGTCACCACATCCCCTGCAGAGTGATTCCACAGTCTATGAAGATCTCATGGTGAAGAATTTTAATAGGGAAAGAGAAACCTTAGTGTTTCACATATGAGTTTCATGCAGTCTTTGAAAAATGCATTAATCTTTACTACTGCATCATTTGTGTATTTGTGCACTGTTTCCTAAATAAAGCGATCTCTTGCTTTCTCACGGAATCACAGAATGGTTGAGGTTAGATGGGACCTCTGGAGGTCATCTGGTCCAACCCCTTGTTCAAGCAGGACCATCTAGAGCTGATTGCTCAGGATCAGGTCCAGACAGCTTTTGAATATCTCTACGATGGGTGACTCAACAACCTCTCTGGGCAACCTGTGCAAGTGCTTGGTCACCCATCACAGTTAAAAAGTGTTTGCTTATGTTCAGAAAGACACTACTATATTTCAGTTATGCCTTCATATTGTGTTCTTTGAGGTTTTTTACCTTATACTTGAGTTAACCCAATTGTTTTCTGGAGTCTAAAATTTCTATCTAGTTTGTCAGTCTCTTCCTAATAAAATGCACACAGAAATGAATGTGGAAGAGAAGTATCCCCTTCCTGGTTCCCTGGGAGTATAAGTGTGTCATTGAGAACTGAATTGCTGGGCTCTTGCAGCCTGAGTTAAGAATGAAAGGTATGTTGTCTTAAATTTACAGTTGGTTCATCAAAAGCATCTGTTGTGTCTCATTAGGAGATACAGAAATTTCTCATTTAGTTTAGATTATGGTGAATACATACAGATATTTGTTTTAAATATCCTCTTCATCTTTTTCTTAGTCAGTAGCTGGTTTATCAACTACCCTCTCTTTTCTTAACAGGATAAATAAATAGCAATGAGCAACAATTAAATGCAGATTTAAAAGGAACAGTCCAATTATTTGAGGGTTGCCATTGTTCTGATCCCTGTTCTCAATCCTCATTGTCTCTAGTTTCTTCTGGGAGAATGACATCTGAGTGGTCCCACTGTAGCTTTGGTACATCACCAATGTCAGAGTTAGGACAAGGATTTGACACTGTCCATGATGTGTACTACTGAACCAGAGAAAAAACCTTTCAATAGCCATACAGAAAAGTCTTTGAGGATAATGCCATATTAAAATGACTTTGACTGTGATAGAAAACCTTCTCTCTGTAATAATGTAGTCAGTACCTGCTGCCTTCTAGAAGCGACTACTGTGCTAACAGGTTCTGTTTTACTCACAGCAGTAGGTAATTTATACCAGATTACTTCATCTTCTGAGAGCAGCTAACAACCATGAAATGCTGTTACTGCTGTTGAAGGAAGAGGCTGGTGTTAAGAATTTATATGGGAAACTAGACAATCAGAAGCCACAATATGAAGAAACCATCTACAAGCTTTGAGTCTGTTTGGGAACTTTCTTTTTAAAACTGTCTTCTAAGGTACTTTGAATATGAGTCTGCTGTCATTTTTGCTTGCGTAAATGACAAGTAACTGTGAAAATAGATGGGCTACACCAATGTAAAACTGGCACAAGATTAATAGTAGGCCATTCAGTTTAACATCATAGTAGAAGATGATATACCTGGAACCAATATAAACATCACGTTGAAGTGGGAGGACAGGAACCAACTAAAGCTTTGTATCGGAATGGCAGAAACAAGTGATTTTCCTTCCATAAAACTCTGCCAGGTGTTGTTACTGCCTCATATCACTGGCTGCTTCTTTCAGAGCTCAGGTTTCATGCTTCCAATGCATAAAATGATTCTTTCAGCCCTTTGGGAAAAATAAGGAGTGTGTTGGAGAAGGCTACGTAGTGGTAATTGGGGAGCAGTTTGATGCATTGCTAAAATGCACAGAGGACAAAATGCCAAATGAGGTGTGAGAGGAGGTGAAGTGTGAACTCGCTGAAGTTACAAGGAATATTATTGGGATAAAAACACAGCAGAGGTGAGTAAAGGAGGACTCCAAAGAAGCATTCCAGCACGTGGAGAATTCCAGAGATCTCCAGAGGAGAATGGCCTTTGTCAAATTTATGAGGATGAAAGCCATGGAAGAAGGCCTGTGCAAAGGAGAAAGAAGACTGAAACAGGATAGCTGGGAAGAAGAGACCTGACTCTGGTTTCAAGCTCCTTTTAAGGTATCTATATAATGCCTTCAAACTGAGCAGCACTTGCATCTTTATAGCAATAGATAAAATCAAAATCAAGAAAAAGAAGGCGGCAAATGTAACAGAGAAATCTAAGAGGAAATCTAAGTTTAGTGCCATCTGATTCTGTAGAATCCTGATAACTGTGATGCTGCAAGGAAATGCAGAATGCAATGCCAAACAATACTCTACTTCTCTATACAAGAGATCCAGAGGAGAGTTCATGATTCAGAATGATCTTGAGCATTTTGAATTGCAAATGGTATACTTCCACTGGACACTGTTTGAGCTGTATTTGATCGTGAGGTGGGAAAAGGATGAGCAAGGATAGAATCTGTGTCATGAAGCTTGAGATCAGACTGGGATGAAGCAATGATGGCTGAAAAGCAAAGGGCAGAAGTCCAGTCACTGTGACTGCATCTTGACATGTGACTAAGGTTTTTGTCTGACATGTGTTAGGAAACATTTATTTCTCACTCCTTTTCTCATTTAACTTACTGAACATGCACTGAAAATTCACAGGCAGTGCTTCCTGCAAAAAGCTGGAATTTGAATGCAACAGCTTTAGGAGATGTCATAGAGGAGGAAGAAAGATTTTGCTAGCACATGCACAAGTTTCTATTGCTAAAATTGAATGAGAGTTGGCTTTAAAATTGGGATCAAACCTTGCAAAACTATTGCTTTGTTTCTCTCACAGCTTTTTAATGCAGTATGCACTGTATGGCCACTGCACTGGAAGTGGACTTTATTTCACATTTGCAGACTGTCTTCTTTTGTCTTTCTGCTACAAATTGAAAGTTGTCAGCAGCATCCTTGTGAGGTGAGGAAGAGGCACATATGTAAAGCTTGCCCACACAAACACACAGGTCCCTTCCACCTGGCAGACCCATCATGGCCCCTGTCACTGGCTGAAAGCACAGCCTGGCTCCTGAACCCATTGTGGGGAACCTGAAAGCCAAGTGTTGCTGGGAGCAAATTGCACTGGGAGAGGTGATGAGACATGGAGCAGTGGGATATTTCAGAGAGAAAAGGAGCTTTGAAATGGAGCTTCTGACTTTGGGAAGAGCTGATGTGTGTAATGTCGTGGGGGGCCTGAAGAAAGAGAACTGTTCCCTTGGGATGAAGAGATTTGTTACAGTGTGTTTAGCATGCCTGCAACTAGAGAAGAAAGATGCACATTAGCAGCTGCTAGGAGGCCTGTGCTGTACTTCTGCTCCGAGGGAGTGAAGAAGGCAGGAATGACACACTGCTGTGAGGTAGAATGGGAGTCCTGTGCTTCAGCTGGGGCAAGTTAGAGCAACACTGGCTTGGCACGGAAGAAAGAAAAGCTTAGTTGACCTTTTTAATTGAGGTGGAGATATTACAGAATGTTTCCTGAGAAAAAGCTCACAGTCGGTGAGCTGGAAAAGAGGGGGACTGGGGACTACCACCAATTTAAAAAAAATTTCAGGCCTGTACTACTGGCCACTGCTGGCTATTCATATGGTTTCAAATGTTTATGCTGTGTTGCAGGATTATAGGTTGCTTACCTGTTGCCTGCCTTGCCTGCTTGTTGGCCCCTGCACTGTGGTGCAGGGGATGGTTTCAAGCTTTCTCCCAACTTTTACTTTTCTCTGAAGTCCTTTCTGCTGATTGGTATGGGGGGAACAGAGAACAGCACGTGGCAAACCTCTTCAGCTTGAGAAGTTCATGGGCTGATGGCATTGCTCCTGTTCTGGTGGCTCTTTACTGTTGTGAAGTCCTTACTCTAGAAATTGTACATAGAGATGGAGAAGAAAAGGAAGGTTATGTGTTTTACCTGGTTTTGAGGAATACTTTGCATTGATATTCATATGAATACTTCATATTCAAATGAACGTAAGGAGAATTTCATAGTGTCTGCGTTGCTACCTCACCTACGTGCCTTATGCATGCAACCTTTACACACCTCTTGTGTGTGTCCAGCTGTACTAAAGCAAGCAAGGATATCTTCTGTGAAGCTTCACCTCTGTTACAGGAGAAGCTTCTTGCTGAACTGAGTCTCAGAACATCTCCTCGGCCTAAAGAAGGTGCTGTTAGGATGGTTCCTGTAAAGGTAGTACATAAAACAACATAAACATGAAGCTACAGGAGTGTGAATGTGTTAAATCCGTGAGAGAATTCCAGGAGGAGATATAGATTTGGGACTGGGGCTTTTGAGCCCAACACTTATTTGAAGTGTCATACGGATTAAAAGGTACTTTGTGGAGGTTGGTTGAACAGCATTTGTTCTGAGAACGTACAGTTTTAATGGAGAGGGAGCAATGTAGTGCTGGACAAGAGAGTCTACCACCTCAGAAATTAGTTTTGGAAAAGTTAGTCCATGACATTGCTTAAACAGGGTTGTTGCCTATCCCCTGCTTTCTGCAAGGATTTAAAGGAGCAAAGTGAAAGAACTTCACAGGCATAGGAGGTAGAAGGTGAGCCTTGTTTCCATGAGTGGTGCTGAACCTCTGTCAGACATGTCCTTTTCATGATGTGCATTCTGACATTTCCTTATCACTTAGGTAGCAAGGACGCATCTTTTGCCTCCAAGCAACCCAGCTTCCAGGATGGAGTAAATATTGCTTTGTGGCCAAAGGGGCCTGTTAGCCTCCAGGAAACACAAAATAGCAGCACTCAGAAAAATTAGCAGCAGTAAAAGTACATTATACAATTCATCAATCTTTTGTTTTCAACACTGAAGCAATGCTACTCGGGGCACATTGGTTACACCAGGGTCAGCATTTTCATTAGGTGATCCCTGGTTCTTTGTCCTCATCTCAGCACTCGTCCCCAGGGGTGCAGCAGAATTGCTTCCAGCAGCGGGTGCAGGCAGTTGCCTGGCATGGGTGAGTGAGGCTGGGAGCAGCCACTCAGTTCTAGGCAGCGTGAAAAATCAGAGGCAGTTAGGCACGAGTAAAAATATTATAAGTTTCCCTGGTGTCAGCACAGGCCAGTTCTGATTTTAAAAATGAAATATGGCAGCTAATTAATCTAGATCACAGCTTAATCGCCTGTGGTGGGTTTTAAAAAAAACATTTTTGTGTGAATTTAGCACTCATGAAAGTGAGAGGCTGGGATTACTGCACAGACCAAAGCACAGCATGGATAAGCTGTCTGCTGCTGGCTCTATTCATGCTCCCCCGTGGTGGCCTGCAGTAGCCACTATTTCCTCCGGAGCTTGTCTTTCATGCCCTCCTCTGCAGCAGCAGCCATGCACCCAGTGTGACACACATCTCCCCTCTGCTTCCACATGTCCTTTTGGGAACAGTCACAGAGGCACAGAGCAGCAGATCTGCAGGTTCACCCTAGGACAGCATGGGGAATGCCTCTTCCTAGGGCCTAGACTGCTGTGCACTCCTGGCTGTCAGAGGTATGGTGAAACACGGCACTGCGCTGGAAACTGTGGTGTGGATAGGAAAAGGAAAGGGAGCAGCAGAGAAGGCACTGAGGCAGAGATCAGAAAGCTGAGAAGATGAAGGATTTTCCAGCTTTGTTCTTTTTTTCCAGACCAGCAGTAGGCCAGCACTTGGGAAAAGAAAAACAATCTGTCCCATTTTATAGACTGCGAGTGCATTTATGTTTTGTACAGATTTTGGAAAGACAGAGCATAAGTCCTTCATTGCACATCTCACCCATCATTAGTGAGTTGCTTTCTGCCAGTGTTTTCAGTAGATGTGGGTCTTGCAGAGGGATGCATCACTGGCACTGGCTGCAAGACAGTGTCAGCCAGTTGGTTGAGTGAAGTCAGGGATGGTAGGGGGGAAGGCAGGTGTATGTTTGAAAGACAAGCAAAACAGATGGATCAAGCTTAGTGCATGTGATGGATCATGGAAAGGACCAGGACAATGTGAGATGAGACTGTCTATTAAATTTTGTGGAATGGCTTTAAAATAATCCGTCAGCCAAATGACAGCTTTCTACTCCGTCTACTTTTTTTTATTGAGTTGCTAGAGTTAGGAACAAACCATTTACTTTTTTCTTCCTCTTTCATTCACACTTATGCTAAATTGTGATCCTGACTGTTGTTGCAGGTTAGCAAAGCTGAGCAGGAGGCAACCAAGCAAATGTGGAAGGCAGAGCATGAGCTGGTGTTGCTGATTAAAAATTCTTTGCTCTGAGAGCTAGCACCTCAACCAGGCGCCAGCATTGTCTCTGTGCCCCTGGCACCTATCGTGGCATTGCAGTATTGGTTATTTGGTAGATACTAACGTTCTGACTAAATTTCAGCTCCGACATTTACATTTTTCTTTATTTTCCATTATAGTTTAAATGGACAGACAAGTCTTTTTTTTGCTTCTTGAGCTCTGGCTGCAGAAGAGCTTCTGTGTTAGACTTCAGAGATGGGATGAGTGAAACAGTCCCTTAATGTGCATACAATTTTGAGTAGCAGTTTGAAGTCCCTGTGGGTGAAAGATACACTGTGTTGCTTCTTATTCACTGTAAATCATAATTTTTAACATATTTATTACAGTGACCTGAGTGAATAAAAAAAGGAGCTTTCCATTTTGTGAGGTAATAACTGTAACCTAGGTGAGATAAAATACAAAGCCAAAAACTTTAAACAAAAATGAGCTGTTAAAGTTAATAAAACACAATAATACTGTTTTATATCTGTAACCTTGAGTGCTTATACTGACCTAAGTAGGAGCAAACACTTGGTGATTAATTTGAATAAAAATGTTATTTCGTATTTTGTCATTTAGATGAATTGAGGAGATGAAGCAGTCACATTTACTGAGGGTGTGGGGATAGTGAGGCCAGAGGGCAATAGAGATGTGAAGAATACGATTCCCATTAAGTCAATGTTATGACCAGCAAAGAAAGTTCTGTCTCACAGCAGCTGGGGAACAACATGATTTTCAACTTGAAAATGAGATATTAGTGGATCATATTTTGTTGTGTAATATTTGATCCATGAGGGCCCTGTGGCTGGAGGCCTGTGAAGCAATTTGAAAAATGTAAGGAATGTGTAATAAGGTAAGAACTAAGAGAAGAGACAAAGAATTCACAACAATGTGGAATGGGTTGTAGTGGAAAAAAAGGGAGAGTTGCACACATCAGAAAGCACTTCAAAATGATTTGAGATATTCATGTGGCCACTAGGTCAGAAACGAGGAGAATCTGGTTTGTCGTCTTCAATTTACCATTGTTATTACGCAGCACATATCCCCACAGCATCTCAAATCTCGCTGTTTTGTCTGAGGAAGAGTAACAGATACATGAGTTTTTTGACTACCTGTGATTTGTTCTTGCAAACAGAGCTTTAGAAGCCTGTGGGCACACAATCAACTCATTTTAATTCAGGCCTTGTGGGAAAGGGTCAGGGTCTCTCACTCTGTCTCTTCGAAATTGCTTTGTAAAGAAGAGGGTTAGTTAGCATCGACTGAGCATCTGCCGTAGAGACTCGGTGAATAATCCCACTCTGCAATAGAAGAGGAGAGAGAAATCAGACAGGGCTAAACACCAATGATTAGTTAGCTTTAGTGCAACTTGGAGATGCATGTGGCCTAGGCAGGATTTATTTGGCTTTCCCAATTTTAATTTCTATGTTTCTCTGTGAGCTAGTCAAGACATGGCAACCAGCAATCCCTGAGGGAAAAGAGCAGAGCTGATATCTCATTTTCCTCTTTTTTGTGGAAATTTTCCCCCTTTTTGTTTTCCTTCATTTGCGATTTTGGGTCACAGAAAGGTGAGAGCATCCCTGAAGATGGCAGCACAGGCTCCCCAAACCCTAGCTGCAGTGCTCACAGAGTGCAGAGTTAATGTTTTCTGGCCTGGCAGAGGGAACCTTTCCCTGTTTCCTTCCTTCTCTTGCAGACACTCAAGTGGATGTATCTCCTGCCGAGGACTTCCTTCTGCTGTCTGATTTGTGTTCCCAGTGAGTGAAGATTATCTCTAGGGCTTTTGGGTTTTTTTTTAATCTCCCAAGGCAGTGGTAAAATTTTAGCTTGAGAAAATATTTTTTCCCCTAGATGTGCTGAAGAAAAACTTGCGCTGTTGTCATTTCTGAGAGAAAATGATCTTTCTCTTAAAATAACTGAAGCAAAGTAAAAGCAAACATACCTCATGGAGAAAAAAAATCGTGAAAACTATTCGAATGTACTTATAGAGGAAGTTCTGGAGAAAATGCAAAAGTTTTTGCAGATGGTGTTTTTCATTAAAAAGAGATTTTTGGTTTCCGTGGTATTATGTCCTACCAATAAATGAAGTACATACATAGCTCTTGGAAGCACACAAAGTAACTCCTGTGATTAAGCAGCTTTCCCGCTTTCTGTTTCTTAAGGAGGCTGGATGCTCTAAAGCTGCAATCAGGACTGAAACCCAGTTCCCAGCTCTTCTATAACTTCCCTAAGTGAACTGAGCAAACACTTTAAGTCTCTGATTCTCTCCCTGTCTGTAAATTGTGCATCAAAACGTTTTCTATCTTTTAGTCTGTCTATGGAATGTAAGTTCTCATGGATGAAGACAGATCTTTAATATATAGTGCACTGCATAATACTTTGGGTCTGTGAAGTGCTTTTGTAATGAGAATAATGCCTTTAATAATACAACCTGTCCCGTCTCAGTCACCATCCCACAAATTGGTTTGTTTTCCAGTTTTCCTTTGGTTGGAAAGAAGTTCCTGAAGATGGGTGCCTTGTGCAAGGCTCTTTAGCTTGAATTTCTGTAGTCATGATGAAAGCTCATGTGCTGTCCAAATGCATCAGTGCTACTTTGTCACAGATTTTTCAGTAAATACTACTTTGCCTCTTCTTCCAAGCATGTTCCTACATGTGTATGTGTAAATTTAAAATGCACATGGCAGTCCTGATTTGCACACTCAGACATTTGAGAAAAGCACATTTTGTAGTTCTGGAAAACATCCTGCTTTGTGAGAAGCTTCTCTGTGTATTGAAATGTGTGTGTAAGCACTGATTTCAGAGACCTTTTTACCCTGGCAGCATCTATATTACACTGTCTGTGTTCTTCATCTGTTCATACTCTGTGCTGAAGTCATAAATGACAGTGTTTTTCTTGCTTCTGCTTATCTGTTGACTTTCTGCTTTTGAGATGTATCTGCTTCAGTCTGATCCAGATTGCCTTTAATTTACAGTTGTTGGGACTTATTTTTCTGTTTTTCTTTTCTGCCACCTTTTAGAGTTTTCAGAATTAATTTCTCTTCTACCTCCCCCTCCCCACCATGGTTCCCATCTTCTTCTGATTGCTTCTGTCTCACTAGTGATATCCAGGGCTTCCCAGGACTGCAAGTGGCCTTTTTGAGCCACTGAAGGTTTGCTGCTTCTTTCACCTCAGCCTAATCTGCAGTGTCACTTTGCCCCAGACTGAATGGGTTAAAGTGTTTGAATTCTACCAATATGAATGCTATGTGGTTCTGTTATTCTTGGGAGCTTTGTAACTTCAAGAAGGGCAGTATTGATGGGTTAATTACTTCCCAGGTACCAGTAAGTAGGGCAACGTTATTAATCAGGTTTATCTCCTGGGCAGTTCTGCAGTATTAGCATTTACTTCTCAAATTTAGGACCCAAATGGCCAAAGACTTCTTAAAATGAAAGTTCCAATAAGGAAACCTTCCTTGGTACCAACACCAGACAAGGTGGCCTTGGATGGCTGCTGCAGGAAGTCTCTGTACTGGGAGGCTTTATCTAGTGTCTGTTCAACATCTATTTGTCTGATGTGCTCTGCAACTGTATGGCCCTGTTGACACCCAAGGAATGGTATCCACAACAAAAATATTACTTCCTTGCTCCTTCCTTCACCACTTATTGGCTGTTGTTAAGTTGCATCTTCACCTGTCTGTAAACTGCCACCTCCAGCAGCACTTACCTTTATTGTGACAGGGTACCATTCAGCAAGCTACCTTCAATTTCCCAGGAAAATGGGAACCACAGCTCACTGACCCTGAAGTGCAGCAATGAGAGTATGAAGTGTTTTGTTTGGGGTTGTAGGAGATCCTTTTCCTGTATTGGATTCAGTTCCAGTTGTCCTGAAATACCCACTAGAGCTAAAATGTAACAGTCTTTTTCTGTAATGACAGGAGAGGAAATTGCTCTTTAAGAGCTGAGACATCACTGAACATGCCAGATATGGGAACACTTGTTGCCCTTTCATGTGCAGAGTCTAGGTTTCTTGAACTCCTCCTTTCTATAGCCAAAAGTTCAAAAAAAGTCAATGATCTCTATCCAAAGATTGTCATCTTGTATAATAATAGGCTCCAGACTGACGTCCATGGGAAGTACATATTACTGGATATCACATAGAATGTGCATAACCCAGCATTGTTAAAGAGTTAACAATAATTAAATTTTTTTCAAAATGTGTTTTCCATATGCATATTCTGTCTTCTGCCCTGTCTCCTCTGCCTTTGAATATTGAGGTTCTGTGTAAAGTTTATCCTGTTCCATAAGGTCTAAAAAAACCAAGAAAGCCTCTCAGTGGAAGGTGCACATGGACAACGCATGTCAAAGCTCCTCAGGCCAGCTGGTTGGCAGCTCTTCTTTCTTTATTTTCCAATGAGTGAGTATATGAAAAGGAACTAGAGTTTCATGTAGGACGTGGACTCGAGTTCTGAATGTGTCCTGGCTATATATTTATCACACTGAAACACTGAAAAATACGCTGGGTGTTTGAAAAATACAGCAGCAATTTGTAAAGACAGTGAGGAAGGTGTGTGAAAATAATGATGCTAAGCATTGCAAATAAAAGCAAACTTTATTGAAAGAAGAAAAGCAACAAATATGGAGAAAGGAAAATCTTGCAATATTTGATGAGGCCTTTTTTTGAAGTGTAGTGATGCACCAGTTATGATTTTGTTTTGTAATGCAATTTTTTGTCTCTCAGCATTACAGAAGGAAGTTTGATATCATGGCTTGAGAACATGAAACAGAAGACAACAGAAGACAAGCAATTTTTTTATTTGTAGGATTTTCTGGTTTTAATGCCATTTTAATAATTTTAAGGGTATAATTTAGGTTCTAATATTTTGAGTGCTTGAGCTTGGTGATCTCTGTGGCATGTTTGAAATTAAGGAAGTGTGTTGGATTGAGCACTGCAGGGTAAATCTCAACAGAGACTATTAAAGTCATGGGCAAATGTGGGTCAGATTTGCAGTATTGCAGAACTCCAAGACTGAAATCCCTGTGAGCTGTATTGTCAGGATGGCTTGATGTGGCAGTCGAAGGTACCCATTGCTTTCTCCACATGCCGTGCATTTTTGGGGCCTTATCACGTAAAACTAGATTTGCACAGCACCCCTTCTCCTCCCTTATCATATGCAGAAGTTCAACAGCTAGAAAGAAAGAAAGACTTCAAAGCGTCAGCCCTTAGGTACAGCAGTTGCCACCCACCCTTGGGAAGGCTGTTATGCCTATTTTTTCCAGCTGGAGAATAAAACAGCACAAAATCTTGAGGCTCCATCACAGATCTGGTTCTTCCTAAGTCACAGAGAAGTGTGCTGCCTTTGTATCACCCCTGGGGTAGTCCATATGCTTTCCCATCTGAGGAAATTTCCTCTTCCTCTCAACTGTGTGTTTCTGCTGCCCAGGGTATGTTCCTGGAATAACGCTGCCTGTGACACAGCAGATCAGTGGGCGCAGACCCAAGTCCCCTCTCCCAAGGATCAATATGATGTTGGACTATGATGCTGGGGCTGGCATTGCCTACTCCTTTCAGGTCTGGCATCAGTTAGCTGCAGCCTGCAAGTAGAAGTGGAGCAGTAACGCTCTGCAACCTCGATAACCCATCCTCAGGAGCCTGCCAGAGTCAAGGGGCTCCTTGCTGCCACCACAGCCAATAGAGCCATTTCATTAGGCTGGAAAGGTTAATTGCATTGAAAACTGGCGTCATCCTCAGCACGTGACTGTTGTAAAACTCCACAGTGGTGTGAGGCCTGAAGCTGTCTCAGGGAAAGTGGAGCCCCTCTGAGCTCTGAGAAAGTTTGCTCAGCAAAATTGTGTAGAGCAGTTAGACCCCATATCTGCCACAGTTCTCTTGCTAAAATCCCTTTACTTTGTTTAGAGGAAGCTGGTGAGGGGGTGACTGGTGGGTGTGGTAGCTGTGGTCAGAAGAGCACTTGCTGGTTTCATACAGTCTTTAGATTGTATCCTGTATGCATGCATGCAGTAAATGTGGAGGAGCAGCTCATACAAACCACAGGTTTGACTCTGAGCCTTGCAAGATGAAGAAGGACCTGGGAGTTATGGTCTCCGCACATTGCTGCTTTTCACTGAAATGGCACTACAGATCCCTCTCTGCTGCAGGAGGCCACCTCTGTCCTTCCAAGCTCTAGGAACTCTCACCTGTCTGAAAAAAATCTAAGGGGAAGGCTCCCTCCGTTGAAGGTTGGCGCTGTGAAAGTTCAAGTGATCTCTTCCAGTGTGTCGTTAGGCTTGTGTGCATGTTAGCTTGTTCTGGGTCAGAGAAATTTATTTTGTGATTGACTTATTTTTGTCAGGATTTGCTGGGGAGTCTGCTGTGTATGTAGAAGGTCACAATTCAATTTGCCAACCAGAGTTTCAGAAATGAAGAATATTCTGATCATCTGAAGTCTTATGAGGATCTAAGGAGCATATTCCCTTATATCTAAAGAGGAATTTCTATTTTTGCAGTGATTTTTTTTTAAATACAGATTTTCTGTAATCTTAGCCAGTATCCTCTTGCCCTTTTGTTAGAAACAACATCTTAGAAAGCAAATAAAGACTGATATTGGGTTCTAAGATTTGGCTTTCTATTGTGTTTGAAATGTTTTGAGGTGCTTTTACTGGAAATATGGAAACAGAGCAGAAGATTATTCCCCAATCTGACACCAAAAACCTTGCAAAACCAGAGTATTCACAGATTGCCTTATTCTCTGGTTGGTGAGGACTAAGCAATGGCTGGTCTATTAAATAAACAGTTGCAGCTTCTTTTATAAACTCTTCTGTCTTGCCTTTGTTGTCACCTTCTTGGGTCGTCTTACTAAACTTTTTTTTTTCATGTCAGAACATTGGTTTCAGAGAAGGAAACCTGTTGCCATAGATGAGAACTTCCTTGCTAAACAGAGAGGTGAGGGCAGAAGGATGTGAAGATACTGGGCATGGATAGCAGTTGCACTCTAAAGGGAGCCCTTTAGCATACACTTAAGACACATCTCTGCCAGGATGTGGCTGTTGTGGCATTCCAGTTATATGTGCCCAGCACCAGAGCAGTGCCTAGCATCTCATGTGTGACTACAAGGCACTTGTGTGGAAGTAGGAACTCTGCTTGAACCTGGTCAGCTGATTTTCCACTTTGCCTGCTTCTTACAGATTCACGTGACAGTCCTAAAAGGGTTCATACGTTCTCATTATGTCTAATTCCTAACACATATCAGGACCCTGTAGATCTCTTGTCTCCTCTGCCCTCTGTGAAAGGACTTTCTGCTGCAGCTTCACAGGAAGTGAATGCATGAAGGGACTTAAAGGTCTACAGTAGGAAGACAAGAGAGGAGAACATGAGGGAACATCTCGGGTTTGGGAGTGCTTTTTTGTGTTTTGAGGTGCTCTTCCAGTGTGCACAGGGTTCTTGGTGGGAAGGGCACAGTGAAGAGCTTTCTCTTTAATACAGTGTGTGTTTTTATCTCCGCAGACTTCTTGCAGACTTAGTTTAAAGATCTTAGCTCAATACCATTAGTGTATCTCTGCTGAAGGCCCTTTATAAAATTGATTAGAAAGTGGGCTTTTGCATGTGTGTGTGTGGGCTCTAATCTGATTTGAGTCCGAGATTGTATCTTTAATTCAGTGCATCGTGGCAACTAACTCACGAACTTCACCGAGAGTCAGAGCCCCTAATTTGGTTTGAGAATACATTAGCAAAACGAGCTCCGAAGGCTCCTTTTCTGGTAGAGCAGGAGGGGGTATCTTGAGGGGGGCCTTGAGGAAGATGGGAAGAATTGGCTTGACAGAGAAGAATTGTGGATTTAAACAAGATCCTGGGCATGATATTCCTGCAGTGGGTCCCAGGAAAAAACGGAAGGAAAGAGAGAAGATTGATTGATTGCTGGCCTTGCATAAGCTATGAACAACAAAGTGAAGCTCAAAGCAGGCTTAACCCCTTATCCTCAAGCAAAGTGAGAGAACTTGATGTGCTCTTTATCCAAAACCACTTCTCCTCTTCCCATTCTTTCATCCTGCTCTGTGGGCTAGTGCTCAAAGCAGACACTAACATTGCAGAAGTAATAGTATGCTTTTGCTCTGGTAGATGATCTGCACTATCAAAACTTTCCAAGACTGATTCAACTTGAAGTAAAAATTAAACCACATGTGACTCTTTCTTTCCTCCTTATTTCATGAAATAGAAAAGAAAATGTTAGAAAGAAATAAATAGACCAGCACAGCTGATCTTCACAGTAGGAGAGTGAAAGTGGTGTTTTGCTCCAGGTGATATGTAAAAGCCAACCCTGGGGATTGCTAGACTTAGCGGAGTAGATGTACATCCACTGATGGCTTTATAGCTAACCTTGACTCTTCAGATCCCATCTTCCTATATGATATGAACTGGGGGTTGTGTAGCATTCTGTATGATCCATCAGTGGGAGGGGAGCAGGCAGGGGAAGAAACTCTCCAGATTCTCCTCGGCCCCTTTTAATTTAAGAAATTGTTAAAGTAAATGGGAGAGTAACTCAGGTGCTGTTGGGTGCTATAGAAGTACTCAAGATACGAGTAAATATTTAATTTGAAAATGTAATTAGTAAGCTGTTAAACATAAAATGTTTGCTGTGTTAGTTCAGTTTTATGGCTAAGCACACACAGATGTCAGAAAACTCCAAGTTCTAACTTCTTCAGTAGCAATATTTTATTCCACTTGCAGCTGGGTAGTATTTCTTTTTGCCAGGAACAATGTTCTAGGACTTGCTGCCTAATTTTTTTTAACTGGTACAATTCCATTTATTGCAAGGGAGCTTTACTGAGTTATACCCGGTCCAGCCATTAATATCATGTCTGACTTACGTTTTCAAATGGAGGCTCTGAAATTGTGTTTGCAAAGTATTTACAAGATGTCCATTTGATTGCATAGGCAAGGCATTCATGGACACAAATGACTAACATAACTGCAACTCTGTGTTTGTGAGTGAAGTTGACTGAGCCATTGGTTTTGCAGTAAAAGTGTATATCTTTTAGTTACGATTCAGTATTTGTGTTTGAGAATATGACTCTCTCCGTGCAATGGCATGTTATGGTTTGTTTAGGCAGAATAACACCAAATCTCCTGACTTGAATATATTACAAAATGTTCAGTATAGTGGTCCTTTATTATACATGTTTCCATTGCACTGCTCGAGTATAGAATCAGCCATGACCACAGCTACACAGAGGACACAACATATTCAGAGAAGATTTGAGGCCCTTCCTCTCAAGCAATGAATTTTGGAAGAGAGAGCTGACTGTGCTTTCAGAGAGGAATCACAAAACCAGATACCTTAGAAATGGAAGACTCTGGCAGTAGGTCTTGCTGTTGTCATTTGGATATACATCTGGATTGATTCAATGCCTAAAATCAGCTGTTGAGCCACCTTCTAGTAATTATTTTAGTTAGCCTTCATACTCTGCAGATAGTATACCATAGGCTTAGTTGAGGTTCCTTTTTCTACCTTCTCTGATGAACTGCTGAGGTCAGCAATTTTATTTCAATAGCTTGCTCTGATGAACTTTATTTCTATACCAGCCTTCCCATCCAGACAACACTGCAGTGCAGAGAAATAATCCAATTTTACTTGATTATTAATAGTTACTCTCAGCTGCTATTTTTTCAGTTGATTGATTAGAATAAACTCTGTTCTGATGGAATACACCAGAATCCATAACTCCCCTTCCATTTTGCTGCTACTTTAGCTCAAGCTTTTCTGGGCACAATGTGAAGCAGGGAATTGTAATGCAAAGTGGCATTTTAAAATGTGCCACCTTGCTGTTTTTTTACTGGGTGTGACCAAAATTTATTTATCTGGATTGGTGGAAGAAAACAGGCCCTTAATAATGGCTCTGTTTTGCAAGCCAATATTTTTGCTAAACAGATATTTTTCCACTGTTCAGTATTGAAGCTGGATGAAATAACTCGTTTTTGTTTTAGTCTTCCAAACTGATCATAGACTATAGGTTTGCAGGAAATGTGCTTCATAGTTACAACCTTGTCCCTTGTCTGACTGGTTGTGTATCCCTCCACTAGAGTTTCAGGCCATGAGTCTCTTTGGAGGGATCTCAGCTTGTAGTTGAGTGAGGTTTTTGCTGTGCCAAATTTGACAGTTTCCTTTTTTTATTTGGAAGGAGCATATTACAAGGCACTCTCTCAACACCTCAGGGCCTGAAACCCTATCCAGAAGTTCCACAGGGACAGAAGAACTTTAAAGTGCTTGCAGATTTGTCAAAAACTAAACCACCTCCACTAAATTATGCACAAAAAATGGGAAAATGAACATTGATGTTCATGTTTGCACCAGCTTAGTGCATAGTCAGGAACAACCTTTCCTAGCACTGCAATCCAGTCACTGTAGCTTCCTTGCTGATCCAACCTATTTTGTACCATTTGCTGTGAATGCCAAGTGGTGAGCAGCACTGCAGCCAGTACCTCAGGAAATCGGAATAGGCAGCTCACGTGTAGCTGAGAAGAGCAGTGATTTTCCTACAGAGTAGCCGCTGTTTAACCCTGTGGACTGAAATTCCCTCTGGCAAGGTGGTCGGTGAAGCATGGGAGATGGTGAAGATACTTGTAACTGTTTTGATTTGCATCTTGGGTTCCTTAAATTCATCCTGTTTTGAGATCAATGCTATTTCCAGGTTGGGGAAAGGGGAAGTGAGAAGATTCCTTGGACATGGACAGAACTTGTCTCCTCTTTGCAAGTAGGAAAGTTGTCAGAGGCATTTAGAGTTTTGTTTTATCTGCTTAGGATGAAGGCAAGGGAATAATTAAATCCCAGTTGGAGAGATGTTTTTAGGGAGCCTGCTATTGCTGAATTTCCTCTCTTGGAGAGAAGTGCACAGAGTAGACAAGCCTGTAACAGGTGGCAGCATATGACTTCCAAGGGATGCTCAGGCCAGTGAATATCACCCAGAGATGGAGATGTATGAATGGATGCACTTATCCTATGATTTGCAATGTTTGGGTAGGGTCATCAGTCTGTCCAGTGTGACTGGCAGGAGAAGAGTGTTTATTAGTGTAGGTGGGAATTTCTGGTTTACCTTGCTTTCCTTCCAAGGAACATTTGAAATAAAAGTGTGTTTGAAGGAGGAGTAGTTAAATACTAGAAGACAAGTCTCCAGAAATCTGGTGAAGGGCAGCTACTGCTGCAGTATTCAACATTCAGGTGACTTTTCAGATCCTAAGGTCCAGTTCCTGTTCAGATCCATAGAAATCACAATTTAATTTCAATAGGACTTGGATTGAAGCTTAAATGAAGAGCCAGGATACTGTCCCAACTACTGATTCATTTCCCCTGTAGCTACAAAATGCTGGGTAGGGTTCAGGTGGCAGGTAAGGTATTTACACTCAATTCCAACATTTTTTCCTCAGCAGGCTGTAAAACGAAGCATTCTTTTGTGGCTCACAGATGTGCTAAGGAGTAGCACTCCTTGCCATGAGTGAATGAGAAAGAAGTTTCATTCAGGCTCTCATCAAAGTGGATAGAATGTTCAGGTCAATTTTTGTCAACTGATAGGGAACCAGGGTTTCAGAGCTTCTGATCACATGCCAGCAGTGATTTCACTGTGATGCAGGAGGAATAGGGTAAAGCTTAAATGGCACCAGATGGAAAAGTAGAGCTGCATTTCTCCAGCAGCACTCAGCTTTCAAATCAGAGGAATTGATTTTTGGCTGCAGGATGCTCCTTGACACATCATTAATCCCTCAGTAATACAGGATGACCATTTTGTATGAGTTGATGGTGCAGATTCAGTGGTACTCTTGAATTTCTAGAACTTTTATGTAGAATTCCACCTTTTCAGATTATTTAGATGTAGTTTGTTTGCCAGTCCCCACCTCTCTATGCCGCTTAGCTAAAGGGGATAGTATAAAGTGTCAAAACATTAGAACATAGGTGCATTAGAACATAGGTATTTCTGAATGCAGATAAATAAGGAAAAGAGACCTGCTTAGTGTAGCACAAGCAGAGGACTGTCTGGAAGATACAGGGAGGGGAGCTGCATGGAAATTAGAATCTTGGTTTGCAGCATATTTGTTGTTTGAAAATGTTATTTTATCCCAAATCTGACAGAGACCTGAAATTTTAAGCAAACTAGAAATTCCAATAAAATTTATTTTGAAGAAAGTTCAAATATTTTGTTTCATTATGTTCCTGAAACAGTGCATGATTGGTCAGTCAAACACATGAGGCAGCACATGACAGGCTAAGCAAAGTGCTAGGAACAAAGCAAAATTAAACATCTCATTTTCATTAGAGTTGTTCTGGAAATTCTGCAGTTCAAAATATTGCCAAAATGGACTTAATTCTATATGAAACAGAATAGCATTTTTAAACAGAAATGAATTTTTGATTAAAGACTTGTAGTGAAGTATAATTGCAAAGGAGAATGGGAAAATGAGTTGTATGGAGGTGCGTGAAATAGCATGTAGGGAGACGGAGATAGGATTAGGAAGTATTAGAGATTAGGTTATTGTGTAGACTTTGTCACAGGGGACTGGGTTTAAAGTACAGTCAGATATAGGAGGAGGTCAGAATTGGTCTATGTTATAGAAACAGATTTGTGAAGCCAGTGTTTTATTCCTCTGGCTACGTTTAACGCAGGAAAACACTAGCTACTAACATTACCTACACAGGCAATTCTCAGAGCTGTGATGCTGAAGAAAGAGGTTCAAATTCTGCTGATAATCTGGAGCAGAGACCAGCCTGTGAGCATAGGGTTTATCTGTCCATGCTTACCACACTCATCTCCACACTCCATTCTTTCAGCCATAGTTGCTGGTAGATTGTCAAGATATTCTTGAGACGTAGGTCCTTCAGGACCACATCAGTTGGGAAAGCAATGTCCTGGAGAGCTGCTGAAGTCTATAAGAAGATTAGCGCTGAGGCTGGAAACTAGACTTTGAGATATTCTGGCTGCATTTTAGGGCCTCAGTACACTGTACTTCACTGCCCCATGTTGTAAGCACAGGGCAAGTGACTAGGAGTCATAATGTGTATGGGTTCTTTGGCTGTGTAGGGGCATGGTTGCCTAGTGGTGATCTAGGTGTAGAATGGTTTCCAGAAACTCTGCTCTCAAGAGTGAGCTCAGAGAATTGATGGGTATAGAGTTAGATCTGGGAGAGCAAGGTCTCCAGCACAAACTGATTAGAGAGAGATGGGTATGGGCTTAGTTTGCCAAGGGCAGAGGGGACTAGAAGGCTGGGCACACAGAGCAGATGAAGTGTGAGCATGTGGAGTTATAGATCCTGTCTTTATGCATCACATTGATCTCATTCAGTGTGTTATACTTAGCATTTCGTTTATATAATCTCAGGGTGTTATAGGGGTTTGTTTATTTTTAACTCCTGGATGACTGGCGGTTTCAGTGTGAATGTTGTCTGGTAATGAAATGGGAGAAATTTGTCCAGCCTGGCAAAAGATCTTTGTCAAAGGAAATTGAGAGAAATGCACTTTCTTGACTATTTATATTACCTTGTCACCTGGAAGCTAAGTGCAGACAGGCAAACTATAAACGGGGTGGTGAAAGCCCTGACCACCACTTGCATGCATTGCTAAATGGTTGTGTCACTTTGTGATACATAGAATCATAGAATCATAGAATCAGCTGGGTTGGAAGGGACCTCCGAGATCATCAAGTCCAACCCTTGATCCACGATCGCTGTGGTTGCTAGACCATGGTGCTAAGTGTTACATTTAATTTCGGAGTTTAGATAGATTTAAAAAAAAGGGGCCAAGGTACATTCTGCGTCAGGCAGGACGAGTCTAGTGCAAAACCAGCCACGTGGTGAAGTATGATATATGAACATTGGGACTAGAAGCTGTCTCGTAACTGTATGGTCATGCCTGACCTCACTGCTGGTGGCCACTCACAGACTTATCATTTGTGTTGTGTTTCCTTTTGCAGACAGGGTTTGAGTGAAACCAGTTTGGGGATTTGGCAGAGGATTCCCTGATGTAAACAGAGTGCTGAATTAATAGAGATCAACACCTGCCAAAGATCCCTCTCTCACCAATACCTCTGGATTGCCTTTTCTTGCTGTATCACCACCAGATTCTCCAAAATCAGTCACATTGCCCAGAAGAATGCAGCAAGGACTAAGGGTTTTCTCCCCAAGTTAACACATAGCATTCTGCATTCATCTCTAGGGGCTACTGTACACTGTTGGAGCTGGGCTCCAGAAATTGGTTTAGAAATGACCCTGTTTGCCCTGATGGGTTTGCAGTTCTCACTGCCAGCTTGTCATCAGACATTGATTTCTATTTCCCATTGCTCTGAACTCTTGCACAGCTCACACACAGTGAGCTCAGCTGTTGGCATTGTCCACTGGAGGGAAAGTCTTTAGCTTTCAAGACCTCCTGCTGTCAAAATATTTGGTAAAGCTGTGTCGTAAGTGAATTTGTGCTTCTGCCTATCTGCTTCTGCCTATCTGCACCCTTTGTCCTTCCAGGTTGCTCACGCTTCTCTTTGGCATGTGTCTGTTCCCCTTCAGCCCAGTACTGTCTGTCCATCTTCTTCTCTTTCTGTGCATCTAATGGAGGTTGGTAATCCCGTTAGGTGCTTGCAGCGGGCGCTGCCGAATTTGCTTGTGAACGCCTGTGCCAGGTCGAGTGTCATTGCCAGCAGCACTCTTGGCTGGATGAAGGTTGCATTAGCGAACAGTAATTGAAATGCAAAATAACATTTTGATCGAGCGAGCAGGCTGTTTATTTATCAGATCAATAGCCAAAATGCCCCATCTGGAGAAGTCAGCGTGATAACAAGTGATAGCATTCCAAGGGCAAAGGGAACAAGCACAGCGGGGAGGACATGCTGTCAGGGTGAGCTGGTTTGGGTTGGGTCACACCGGGCCGTCAGTTGCTGAAACTTGCTTCTTTTTGAGTCCCTCCTTTGAAGAGGGCAGCCCCTCTCCTAGTAGTGTCACAGAAGGTTTGTTCTGTCTGGACAGAGAACAAACTGTTCTTAAATATGAGATCAGACAGAGTGCAGACGTATGTAAAATCATGTGAGGTCTTCCTCTCATGCTCTGTAGATACAGGACTATGACTCAAGGTGCAGACTGCAGATGATGTGTCTCAGTTAGGCAGTGATTTTTTGATTGTTTGTTTTTGCTTCACTGCATTATGTTTGCTATAAAGGTCTGAACACTCACATGATGATCAGGAAATATGAAGTCATGGTTTGGCTTCTATAGCAAAGCTGCTGGAATGGTATCTAGGTGCATCCACGTGATGAGGAAAGGAGGGATCTGGAAGAGTGGGTGTGAGAAAGGGATTTGAGTGTATTTGCAAAATAAATTTATTGTATGTATGCATACCTGCTATACACAGATACCCTACAGAATAAAGCCTTGTAACACTTAAGCCTATCTCGGAAAGATGCAATATGAAAGTGTAAAAGCAGCTGTATAGCTTCTTTGTGGGTGCCTGACCGTCTATCTCTCTGCTTTACTGTGTCTGCCTGGTAGCTTCTGCTTGGCCATTAGTAGGGATGCGAAAGACAATGAACAGGAAGTGAAACTGAGGTTGAAGAGCTTGCAAGCTTGTGTTTTTTTCTTTCATGTCTCAAAATACTAAGAGGGAAAAATGGAAACTTCATGGGACGAGGAAATAATATATTCACCATGACAGAAGGGAATATTTTTGTGAGGTTTTTGTAATCACATTTAGTTAAATTTTCCAGCAGTGCTGACAATTTGTGAGAAAAATTGAGGTAATTAAAAAGTATTTTGCTTTAGAATTTGTTTGGGCTGAGTTGGGGTTTTTAGGGGTTTTGTTTGGGGATTTTTTTGTCGTTGTTTGGGGGTTTTTTTCAGTCTAGAGAAAGGAACTTGCAAGGTTTGCAGATTATTGGGGAAAATTATATGTTTGTTCTGTTATAGGGTTTTTTGTACAAAGAGCAGTTTGTTGGCCATGATCTACTCCTTGTCTCTTGGTTCAGACAAGTAAGAATGCAGGACGCTATGGGCCTTGAGGTAGGGTTGGGCTTGAGTGGACTGAAAGCTGCTTTGTCAGTCAAAGGATATGGGGACAGTCTGGAAGATGGATGAATGAAATGGATTTAGAATAAGTCATTAAGGTTAGAAGCTGGAATTTGGGTCAGATACAGCTACCTACTTAATATATGCAGTGTGTGGTAAGAGATTTGCTAAATACCTACCAAGGTGGGAGTTTAAAGACTCAGCAAAACTGAACCCAGAGGTTATTCTAAAGAGATAGCTAAAGATAATCCTGTATGTTATAGCAGTCTAAGGTGTGCAGAAGAAAAACAGTGTTTCCATGTGTCATCTGTTTTCCTTACACCTATGGTATTCATTAGCTCGAGAAGAGCCTGGTCTACAGTTAACTGTCATGTACTCCCTTTCTTTGTTTTTTCAAGTGCTGTATCTCAGCCTCACTGTGTAGCACAAGTTTCTTGTCTGTCCTTGACCCCATGTAGTTCTCTTGTGCTTCAGTCCACACTGACAGCCCAACTCCCACTTCCACACTTTTCCAGTGATTCTGGAACATCTTTACTATGCCAGATCCAGTGTTTGCTATGACACTGCTACCTTGCTTTGCTACTGTAAAAATGCTTTCTGGAGAAAGCACTAATTGCCCATTGTTATTTCCCATTCTGTAATTTATGTGGAACTAATTTCAGTCAGTTTTTCAGGATCTGTCAGATTTTGAGTAATGTTTCTAATGATGAGGCACTTAGTTACAGACTTCTCTGAGAGCTACAGGTGGAATCTAGGCAAAGCCCATCTATTCTGTCTGGATTTTCTTGGCAAGGGTGGGAGAAGGAGGCAGAGTCCCACTACAACTGGAAGTTTTGGAGCATAAGAAAGAGAAACCTTCCCAAAAAATATTAACACCTCAAAACCAGAGAATTTCTAAATGCATCCAGGTTGAAGAACACTCAAGTTCAGATTTTGTCTCAATAAACCTTGAGTCCTCCTTCAGTAACTAGTATTCCTAAAGAAATGTCAATTAATAAGTCTCTTTTCACTTTTGTTTCTAGAATTATGTCCTTGATATGTAAGTATCTCCCATCCTAACTCCTTGCTCAAACACTTAGAAAAATTAAGCAATACCTCTGGGTCTCTCTTTTTTCCATGCCACTGTTCACTATGAATTGTAGGCAAGGTTGAAGAGAGGAATGCCTTCAATGAATAACTTGAAATGCAAGGAAGTGCAGGCTAAAGAATTCACAATGGTGGTAATTTTCCCTCAGAAATCTAAGAGATTAATGAATGAAAGAAAAGGTCTGTCAGAGATGAGGTGTTGGATCAGGCTGGGATGCAAAAGTAAATGTGATATGAATGGCAGTGCTGGAGGTTTTCCTTTTCTTGCTCACTGGAAAAGGTGGAAGGAAAATTCTGT
Organism: Lepidothrix coronata; assembly: GCF_001604755.1. Classification (NCBI taxonomy): domain Eukaryota; kingdom Metazoa; phylum Chordata; class Aves; order Passeriformes; family Pipridae; genus Lepidothrix; species Lepidothrix coronata. Next base: position 818,661 of record NW_016690442.1, read on the forward strand.
TGTACGGGTGTTTCAAATGTGCTTTACTGAGCCTCCTATTGTGTGGGACTCATTCACAAGTGTCTGAAGGACACTGAAGGTACTTAGAGAGAGATTATAAGTGCTCTAGATAGGTCAAGTATAAAGACAGACACTCAAGAAGAAATGAAGGTCTAGCTGAGCATTTCAACAGGGATTGAGTTGCAGCTTTGCTGTGAGCAGGAAAAAATTGTTGAACTGCTGTGAGCAGTCCTCTAGATGCAGAAATAGCAGGGGAAGAAGTGGAAATGCGGAACACAGAATGATAACATGGCAGGGGGAAGGAAAAATAACGAATACCAAGTCAACCCTGGTCCTTGTTGTGCTGTGATATCAACAGTAACTATAAGCAAGAAGCATTAGCTCAAGTGCTAAAGCAATTCACTCTGGAGGGAGTGCCATTAAGTACACCAGAGGGCAAGGTACCTTCAAAAGGCGATGTGTTAATAAGAGAGGGAATTGGTAATATATGTCACACCTCCAGATTAATTGTCACTTCATCTGTGTGGTACTTCTTACCATTTACTAACAAGACTGTTGTCCTAAGGGTGAAGAGAAATTACAGTAATGAGGAGAGGGATGAAGGCTAGTAGGAAATCTATAAGGTCTTCTGCCCATGAGAGCCTTTTTTATTTATTAAGCAGCCTCCAGACAGTTTGCTGCAGCAGCTTTTTTCAGCATGAGCTAACTTGGGCTAGAGAAGATCTACCAATATGTAACTGGGCTCTGGTTGTGCAATGGGTCAAAGGGATAAAATATCTGCTGGGCATTAGACAAGCAAGTACTATTTGTGTAAGAGCCAGAATATGAGCATTTGCTGTTTCCATCCCTTAACTTGCAGAAGAACCCACCTTGGGCCTCTGTCATCCCTACTGACCAAGGAATATCTTCTTTCAGTCTACATGGCAAAACTGGTCTCATCCAGTGACACACTTCAGTAGATCTCATACAACCCAATTCTCTTCAGTAATACCAGGGGAACTGATCCCTGGAGATAGTTCTCTAGATAGGTTCTTGGCATGCTGGGACTTTGCTGGCTTCCTTACATATTTTCATTTTAGCTTCTTCAGGTTCCCGACTCAAAACTTCTTCCCCTGACCCACCATCAAATTATGAAGCAAAGGAAAAAAATCTCTATCTCCCTTCTGGTCAGGGGTGTAAGGCAGGCCAATTGTGATTCATTTTTACAAAATAAGCCAGGTCCAGATGCCCAGCAAAGCGAAAACCAACAGAAAATGGTTGTAATTGGAATTAGGATGGTGTAGCTCTTTTAGAATAAAATAGACCTTGTCAGAACCTGGCAGATGAGGGTTGTGAACTACAGCTTGGTATTCATGCTATGGAGTACAAGTCACACAGTGCTTTCCACTTCAAATTAGAGAGCAAGCTTTTCAGCCTTTTTGTAAGCTATGGTTTATGTTTCTTCCAAAGACAAGTATATATAGTATTTGGGTGGACGTATTATGGACCAATGCCTTGAAAACTGGCTGTCTGGGGCTTGCTACACTGTACAGAATAGGAGCATAGCCCATGCAAGCCAAAGGGAAGTATGACAGAACTCTTAGAAATAAGATCTGCACTCCAGAGAAAAATATTTAGATTGATCTGAGGTTCTGACTCTTTTGTCCTTTATAGCAATGCAAAATACTGTGATTTAAACAAAAAACCTAAAGTCTATCACTGGTAACTTGGTGATTTATGTTTATAATCATGCCCATCATGCTTGTACTACTCCACCTCTTGCCCACCCTCAGAGAGAAATTCAGTTTATCCTGGGAACATGATATGTTTCTGTGTGATAGAATAAGCCCAGAAAAGACTCCTGGACTGTGGCTGATATGACTGAGTTACCCACAGTTAGCCACTGTACAGGAGTAAAGTGGCACATTAGCAGATCCCACTGTTGTACAGAGAAGAGCTGTCACTATAGATAGTCTCTAGATGGTGTGTCTCTCATTTGAAGTCCATATGGAGTAGAAGAGCAAGAGAAACCAGTGTGGGTGCTGACCCTTTGCCTCCCTAGCATGTTAGTGGGTGTTCTCACAGCGGAGAGGCAGAGCTGGGAGCACGTGTGTGAGCTGTCCATGGGTAAGAGTAGGTTGACCAACAGGTGTGGGCGTCTCAGCTCCATGACATTAACTCTTTGCACACGTGACCTAAAATTACACTGGCTGTTATTGCAGCTGTCACATCTAGCCTGCCACTTGGAAAACATTATTTATTTCTGTGTCCTGTATCTAAAAAAAACCCACCTGTCAAAATTTGGCTTTTTACTGGAGTTGGAGACAGTGTTTGAGAAGCTGATCTACATTGTTTGTCAGCCCGCTGTGGGTTGCAAAGCTCTCTCGTGTGGCCCACAAAAGACACAAAGTCTGTGTTGCCAATGATGTGCACATCTCATTTACACATGCAGCGCAGATTTATGTCATCTGAGCTAACAAATACCGATAGCAAAAATAGGCCTGTACCAGAGAAGAGGTTGGATGTTTTATCCCTGTTATCGGTGTTTCTGCAAGCTAAAGCTCCTTTGGTCTTTCACGACTGGTTTAAAAATGTCTGTGCAAACCAGTGGGCTTTTGTCACAAGCTGGTGCCTGAAGTGAGCAACTTTATACTGGCAGACTTCTCAGTAAAACTTGAGTCTAATGTGAGGACTTCAGGACTAAAGTGCAGTTCCACAAGCACAGCTGTATGGCACCTGGAAGTTACAAGCTGTACAAGCATCTTGCCTGCAGGGGTTTCCTGTTTATGGTTCTTTAGAGAATGAAGATTTCATTCTGTCTGGAATCCACAACCAGTGTGAAAACCACCCAACAAAAGAGCCCATTTCTGACCTTCTACATTTCTCCTTGTGCCCAGAATAGAGAAGATTTTGCCTGAGGAGGGCCTGAGTGTTTTCTGTCTCTCTCTCCTTCCATCAGTTGATACTACTTTTACAGCTGTATTTCAACTTTCATTGTAATGATACTTTCAATCTTACTCTTGGAATGACATGCTGGCTTGATGACTTTGTAACTTTTTCAGGCAAGACTGGTGAAGGGACTGGACTACATGGCAGAACTTCTGGATGTTCAGATGCCCATTCCTTACCCTCCTCCAGGAAATTGGAGTGTAGAACTGAGCTATCCTTGCATTTCCTATTAAAGATGAGAATTCAGCCAGTAAGGAAGCTCAGCAGCATTGTCACTAAACTTTTTTTTGGATCCAGTTAGGAATATGGAGAGCTGCAATAGAGAAGGTACAGGGTCATTGTCTTAGGTTTACATGAGCACTCAGATGCTCAAATGGTATTAAGTTACTGAATTGTGGATACTTTTAGCTGATAGAAAATTCTTCTGGTGGGGAGAAGTTACCTTCTGTTACAAAGCTGGATATTGTTCTGCCTGTCTTGCTAAGCAAGTCTGAGTGGTGGGCCTTGTTTTTTCTTGAGACACGTGAAGGCTTGTAGATAAGGACTACTGAATTATTGTAATTTCCATATCCAGAAGTGGGGTTAAAGAGGTGAATGCAGTTACAAATTACTATTTCTGGAAAAAATAACCTCAAAAGATGTGCAGTAAAATAGCCTTATCTGCACCAATTCCAAACTTGTAATCCTTGAAGTTTAAAAGAAAAAAAATTGGGGCCAATATTTACTGCCTTAATTTTATAACACTAGTCTTTTGTCCCTTTCAGGTCCTGTCCTTCTAGCAATCTTTCGCTCTCTTAGAGAGCATTAAACTCATAAGCCATTAATGGCTAAATACATTGCAGAGAAACAGCAAAAGATGAAAGGCTGGAGAAGAATTGGGGAAACTGGTAACATTAACCCAATATCACTTTCCAAGGGAGAGAACACTAATGGATGAAAACCTAAAGCACAATCTCAACTTGGTCTAAACTTTTGTATTTACATCCAGAATCACTGAGATCAGACCATGCTTGTCTGAGGGCAGTCGTAAGCACATAAAGGCTAACAGCATTGTTAGTGATAAATAGCAGTGGGTTTATGAAACAGGAATACAGCAGACAATAACCTTTCTTGATACAATTAGATAATTAGCGAGCAAAAGGAATGGAATGAATAGACTGACTCTAGACCATGCATGAGCTTTTGACACAAAGCTGTGCAAAATCTTATTAGGGAAATTAGATCAAGTTGGGTTTGATACAAATCCTGTGAAATGAATCATGGATTAAATGACAGAGTGTAAACAGAAGGGTTAGAGATATTCTTTATCCTTCTGCAAAGGTGGTGTTCAAAAGGGCAGTGTTTTGACTGTAAATATTCGTTAGTGGAGGAAAATGTAAAGCAATCAGCCTCAAATTTACAATTAACTTAACTGAAAGGTACTAGAAAAAAGATCAGAGTGAAAAAAATAAGAGCTAGCCTGAAAAATTGAATGTTATGAACAGGCTTTGGTAAAACAAGTGGCAATTAGCACTGTGTAGTTTAAAGATGATACTGGATCTACTTTAGAACAAGGAGAATCTCCAAATTTCATGTTGCGCAGAGCACAGTGGCAAAAGCAGCTTATGTTCAGAGAGGTCCCGGTGAGACAGTAGCTATCAAATGATGTGAGCTGATGTGCAACCTGATGTCTGGCAAAGCTACTGCTCGGTCCATATGTCTGCCCGGCTGTGTGCTTTCCAGAGTGACTCTCCCCTGTAGCGCTGTGGCATTGCTCTGTGCAATTCAGGGCACCTTGCTGCAAGAGAGACCCAGGCAAGTTGGAACAAATCCAGAGAAGGACCACAAAGATGCTAAAGGGATTAGAAGGAATGACCTATGATGAGGAAAGGTGAAAAGAACGAAATGTTTAGAACCTTTAAGCCTGTTACATGGGCACAGAAATAGTAACGGAGTTTCCTGTGCCAGCACAGAGGAGAGTTGGATCAAGTCTCTCTCCTTTTACATTCCTATTAAGGTAACTAGAGCCGAGCAAAATGACTGTTCATCACTTTGAACTCTTTGCAAGAAACATTTAGCTGTTCTTCTTGAAGTTCAAGATGTATCTCATTGCCAGGGGACACTCTGACTCTGTTTAAAAATCATCACGGGATCTCCATGAGACTTGCAGAAAGTCAGAGGCCAGAAAAGAAAAACACAAGAGAAAATGGCTGAAGTCTAACCAGCACTCCCTATGTATTGCTGCCTCCTGGAAGGGAACAGGAGGGTCCTCAGCTGGAAGGATGTAGGGGGGTTGTTACTATCCGTGATTCACTATCAAACAGTCACTCTTTGCGTGCCTTGGGAAGGAAGGCTCCTTAATTGAGGTTGTGAGTTGAGAAGCCTGATATACCTTCTTTTTTTTTTTTCCCCTCCACTGGAGGGAAATATCTCAGTAAGTCCTCTTGAGGTCATCTATGAAAGTTAGGCTATTTAAGAAACAGAAGCTGGGATTTGGATTCTGCTGATGGAATCTGCCAGTACAGCTCATCTCTTTGTCATGCCTTTTTTGTAGTGTTGTCCTTACGATTCCAGCTCCTTTTACTGTGGAGTTCCTCAGTGCCAAACAGTGGTTTATGGTCATTTTGCCTTCCATTTTGACCCTAATCTCATGTTGCTGTATCCTGTGATCTTCATATCTTTACCAAAACTGCACTTCTCAGGTAGGGAGAGGCCTCAGAACAAGGCCAGCACAGCAGCTTTCAGCTTTGCTATGAGATGCTAAGATCTGCTCTCAGTTAGCAAAGCTTCATCTTTGCCCACACAGTCAGCTGGCATTACACTAGAAGTTCTGCGGTCTGTCTAGGAGCCCTGTGGGATTAGAGATGAATGCACCTGCGGCAATTATTCCTGTAACTGCTCCATGACCTCTAGTTCGGTGTGGCCCTCTAGGCAAAAGCATGGGCATTTATCAACTCATCACACTGTCTTTGAGACGGACCAAACTCTGGATTCCTCTCAGGTAACACCAGGCAAAGCAGCCGAGGAACATGAGATGCCTGCCCATACTCTCAAGGACAACAGTCTTGCCAAATAACAAACTTGGCTGATCGATCCCAGAGATAGGAGATGAGGTCAAACACTGAGGATGAAACAGAGAAGGGAGAATACTTGGGTCAAGTGAGATCATAAGGATGCGACTGTGAATTTGCTGCATATCAAACATCTATATTCCTATCAACAGACACACAGATATGATATATATATGTGTGCACTCCAGCCTTGCTGATTCACAGAATATTTTGTCCTGTTCCCTGATGGCTTTGACCTCTTGGCAGAAGGAGTTGCCACAAATACCAGGTAAATAGGCTGAAACTGAAATAGAAATAGAAATCACCCACATGACCATGGAATGGTAACTTTAAACCAACAGAGCTTCCAAAAAGAAAAGTGAAGCATCCCTAGTCATTCAAAATTCTTTGGCCATGTCATCAGAAAAATGCATGTGTTTAGTTTTTTTTAAAGCCTTTGACAAATTATCTTGCTGAAGGGAAAATTTAACCTCTCAGGTTAGTACTATTATCAATTAAAAGTGTCAGAGACAGAAAGAAAGGGTAGACATACCCTACCCAGAGAAGAAAGAGAAGTCAATTTTCAGCATGATAAAGGTTAACACGAATCACCCACAAAGATCAGTGTTGTGGTGTTTGATCCATATGTTAATGATCAGGGAAGTGGGTGAACAATGAGACTGCAGATGACATCAAACTATCACAAAAGACTGAAGAACCCCAGAGGATCTTAATAAAGCTGGGGGTGTAGACTGCACAGCACAGTGGTAGACGAGATACGCTGGTGACTATTGCAAAACATTGCACACCAGAAGGCAATAATTTGATTTTTTGTACATCCTAATGGATTCTAAATTAACTGCAGCAACTCAGGAAAAGATCTGAGGATTGCAGTAAGTAACTTTCTGATATTCTCTGCTGAAGAAATGGTAACAATTTAGATTTTAATTTAAAGAGGGGAAAAAGCAAACAGTGTAAGGAGTTATACAATAGATAGGCTGAAAATAACATTGAAAATATTGTAACATCACTACGTAATTGATGGCGTGCCTTTGTCTTGACTGTTGTCCAGACCTTCAGCTGGAGAAGTGATGGAGCAGTGCCAGTGTCATGCTGCTGAGGAGCTGGCTCATTGAACTCTGTTCTGGACTGAACAGAAATAGCCAGACTAGAGGAAGTTCAGAGATGGATGATGAGGCAGATAAGAGATTTGCAAAAACTTCTGCATGAAGAGCAATTATTTAGATAATGAAGAGCTGAATGAGGAGAACATGGCAAAACTACATTTCCTGAGGAGAGCCAGGACATGTTCAGGGAGTCTGAAAGGCTGCAAATACACTATAGGCAAATAAGTGGAATTTTAAAGTGGAATTAAAAATTAAAAATTTTAAGTGGAATTTAAAAGTGGAATTTTTTGCTTGTTCGTACACTGCACAAGTAATCTCTGGAACTCATTGCTTTAGATACCATAAAAATTAGCAGTGTTCTAAAAAAAAAAAGATTGAACATTTATATAAGGAATAAGACTATCTGTGAACTAAAACAATTTGGTAAAGATTCCATAGGCTTTAGAGCATAATAATCTCTTTAAGAAGTGGGAATTTGCGTGTCTATGCAAAAGCCCAATACTAGTAAATAGAAGAAAGATTAAGACTTAAGATTGAGCCAGAAGAAATTTTTGATCAGATTATTTTCCTTTAGTTTCTAAGATTCTCTTTTAGTGATGATAGTGCTGCAGAGTGGAGGGTGGAGTGGGGGGGAGAGGAGGAATTCAACTTGAAAATTAATCAAAGACTTCTGTATTACAGATTAAAAAAATGAAAATCCAGTCTGAGCAGGTCCTCTGCAGGGTCTGTTCCTGAACTTTTTGCTTAAAGCCAGGGCAGCATATTCTGAACATCTTTTTCACCTGGTCTGCCACAGGCAAGCTCATTTCTTTCTGCTGTCTCAGGGGTAGATCGTGCTCTGGGTAGATTGTGCCTGATCAGCACTGATGCCCCTTCCCAGCACTACAGCCTGTGAACAGCCTGATAATATGATCTACATGAATATTCTTGTCTTTATTCTAATATGAGTTTGTGGGGAGCAGGCGGGCTATTGTACTGATATTCCTGAAGAAGAACCGGGTGGGGTTGAACTGTCTGAGCCAACTGGAGTTGAACTGAGGTGGGAAAAAGAGGGCTCTCTTTTGACTAACCTGGAGCTGGGTTTTGCCAGGAAGTCGCTGAGTGCCTTTGCTCTCTCCCCGCAGGCTGCTCGGCAGAATGGCCACGGAGGAGCGGCACCTCTCCTCCAGCTGTGGGTCCTTCATCAAGACCGAGCCCTCCAGCCCGTCTTCTGGCATCGACGCCATCAGCCACCACAGCCCGAGTGGCTCCTCTGATGCTAGCGGTGGCTATGGCATCGCCATGGGTGGCCACCCCAATGGCCTAGACTCACCCCCCATGTTCAATGGCACGGGGATTGGTGGTGGGTCCTGCCGTAAGCGTTACGACGACTGTGCCAGCGCCATCATGGAGGACTCACCCACCAAGTGCGAGTACATGCTCAATGCAATCCCCAAGCGGCTGTGCCTGGTGTGTGGGGACATTGCTTCTGGGTACCACTACGGCGTGGCTTCCTGTGAGGCATGCAAAGCCTTCTTCAAGAGGACTATTCAAGGTACGGTGAGAAGGAATGGAAACCGCAGCATTCACTCCATAGAAGTAGAGGGCCACAGCCCCAGACATTGCTGAGACTGCAATGTCACATAAAAGGGGGAAGGGGAGAGTGCATGTAATGTACCTGAGTCTCCATCCTTTTGTATGCTTCCTCTCTCCTCCTAATCAGCTCTGGTCCTCCCAAATGAACATGGACATGAAGTTAGGCTATGTGGTGGTAGGAACTTTTGCCAAGTTCCTAGCCTGGCTGGCTTTCACTAAGATGCATCTTCTTTGAAGATAAAAAAACTAGTCACTGAAGAAGACAAAGATACCCTGTTTGTGTCAGTCTTACGAAGGATGAGAAATTCCTCAGGTGATTTTGAAAACCTCAGTGCATGCATGAATAGATGAATTGCAGTGCATTGCTCCTGCATGTACAATTCACATATGAAGGGTATGGCTGCCTGCCTGCCTGCCAAAGATGTGCTTGCAGATGTGCACACGCACAGCTACAATATAGCCAAAAGCAGGAGTGCATCCAGGTAACGTCCAACACCCATGGATGCTTGGGCATACTTGCTTACATGTGCCCCATGTGAGCAAACATGGCTAGACATACAGATACTCCCTTTATTTCCTACTTTCTCTAACTGGAAAAAGGACAGGATCATTCGTCTTCCAGTGGAAAGTGTATTGAGTTCACCCAACTAAGATGGGCTGACTGGAGACAAGGTGTCCTGTGAGCAAGCAGCTGTGTGTGTACTTGGCTGTTGGCTGGGGTTAGTCCACCACACCAGTACTGCCTTGTCTCCTGTGAAATGAAAGAAATGCACATGTGAAGAGAGCACTCATTTTGTTAATTGAATGGGTCTGATTGCACTCTGTTTCTGGGGATGTTCAACTCTGCAGTGGACAGAGGAGTCTAGGATGCAGTTCATTCCAGGTCTCTGCAAAAGTCACTATTTCTAGCTTGGTTTCTTAGATTTTAGATGACTCTCCTTCCTGGTATCCAGCTGTGGAAATAATCACTCTTCCCCACTGACACTTTCTTCTTTATTATGCCATGTGGAAATCATTGCCATCTTTGGGGCATTGACCAGTTCTCTGGCAGGGCTTTGTGTGATTTGTCATTGCTTAATCTCTGTGATTGAATGTGAATTTTTACTTGCACTTCTGACTGTCAGCATTGACTCCATCCCTCTTCCAGCTCTTGAGCCATTCCTAGCATTTCTTTTAGGCATATTCAGGTGCTAAAGGAGGGACAAGGTAGCACTCTGAAGCAAAGTCCTAGGGGCTCCTAATACAGGAAGAAACAAGATAAGTAGCTCCTCCTAGGAGCAATACTGGACCACCTCTGTGGCAGAGCAGAAGAGACCTGGAGAAAGAGGAGAAGACCTAGGAACTTTTGAAGAGTTTTCAGAAAGAATCAAAAGAAAATGATGCAGGGTAACAGTACCTAGAGCCTGTGTCAGCCTGAGTGATGTGTCAGCTGACTTAATCCCAAGAGGGGAGAGTGCTTCCTTCCAGCCTTCTCTCCCCAGCACAGCCATATTCTTTCTCCCTGTGGTTCCCTAATTGATTGCCTGTTAACGTGTAACAGATGGGGGAAAGAAATAAGTGGAAATCTCTCTCACTCTGTCATGAGACGCTCTGGCGACTGAGGTACCAAAATGCTTTTATTCCAAAGAGTGTGAGAGTCAAGTGTGCTGTGCCTGAGGATGAGCAATTTCAACTATGAAACTGAAGGCTGAACCCACAGGAGTCGGCAGCAAATAGGGCTGCAGAGTTTGGTTGAGTCAAGAAAGTGCACCATTCCTGGGGCTCTGCTGCAGTGCATGCGATATCCAAGCATAGCCCTGGGTGTGCAGGGAAAAGGATTTAAGGATCATGTAAAAGAGAAGGCGAGTGGCAAGAGCATTTACCAAAGGTATTTATCCTGCATCTTTATTATATTCAGTAGCTGTGTTAAGCATCTAACAGACCAAGTGAAAACATCTTCATTCAGTCTGCCAGACATTGCAGAAAGCATGCAGATGTGTATGTTATACCACTGCATTCCCTGCTAATGTCAAAAGACTTGCCATGATTTGGTATCTGGGAGTGGCATTGACTCAATGGTTAGAGCACAGAGATGGAGCGAGGACTCCAGGATTCCCCAGATGCAGTAGGTAAATTCATTATCAGGCTCTTGTGGTCTCAGACCAGCCACTTCACTTCTCTGTGCTTGAGTATTGACAGACGAAAATCTAATGAATACTATGACAGTACTTATTCTGCTGGCCCTATGTTAGGTATGCATGCTGCCATAAAATGAGTCTAAATCTGTCCTGAATTATTACACTATCTAGATACCCCTGATCATGAAAGAGAAGCTTCACATGAATTTGCCCTGCCAGCTAGCCCCACTCCCCTGCTACAAATGACCCCAGTCTGCCTATGGGGTTCTTTTAGTTGCATGAACTTATGTAAAACCTGCCTATCTTAGGGCAGGAGCATCTTGCAATAGCCTCTTCACTCCCTCTGCTGCTGTAGCAGAGCAGCGGGAAGAACGGCATTCAAACTGCAGACCTTATTTGAGCATGACAGCTCTGCAACTCACTTTCCCACTTAGCCAGATGAGGCCAGCCCGTCCTGGACAACACGAGGGCTGTTGTTTTTCAAATGACGGGGAGAAGATAGGCTAAACGCTAGCAGGGACACGGCTGGTTATCTCTGAGGTCACTAATATTGCTATGTGAGAATTTTCTGTCAGTAGGATTTTTCCAAAGAAATGTGGAATTTTTACCAAGTCAGATTTCCCCAAGAAAAATTTTAATTATAAGAAAAAGAAAAGAAGGCAGGAAAATCCAAACCATTGATTCAGTTCAAGATGAATTGGAGTGTTTGGTTTTGCTGAAGAAAGACAGGATCACACAACACATCCTAACCTGTCCCACAGATTATGGAGGGGTGTCACACCTATGACCTCTCACCTGTTGTGTTACACGGCCCAAAAGAAAGATCAAGGTTTGGAAACCTGTGTGTCATTTCCACTTTGCAGCACTGGAAATGCTTGAGATGGAAAAGTGAAAACCTGAAACAAGATGACAGAACATGCCACTGGGCTGCAGGCCTGTTCTCTCTGAACATGTTATTTTGAACCTAAGGTCTGGACTTCCCATGCTTTGAGGCAGAGCCAGAAGTTCTGAACCGACCTGACACATTTTCGGTCAGCTAGGCTGCCTGACAAAATTTAAATCATGTTTATCTATCATTGCATTGCATCGTGAGATTATATTCTACTGGCAATTTACATTGACCTCCATGGCGCAAGTGTCCTCACATGTGTCATGGATGTCACCTGACTGTGAATATTGTGCAATGTGCAATCTAGTGCAGATAGGAGAGAATCTGAATTTCAAGCGTGTTGAAGTGTGCTGCTATTGATGCTCAAGAGAGGTCTGATTTGAAACCAAAAATTTCATATTAGCTGAATGTAATGGAACAGGTATGTTACACGAAAGGTATTGTGTTTTGGATGTTTCTAAATTAAAACTTTTTGAATTTCTGTTCCGTGGAAATCCTGAACAATACTTTCATCCAAATTTAGGACAAAGGCAAATGCTGGCTTTCTTACGTGGTACAAATTCTTAATCTAACTCTATTCCTTCTCTGAATAGTTTACTCAGTAGATAGAGCATTATGTATCAATCAGATATAAATTTTTGTTCATCAATCATTACAACTAGTAGGTAGTTTTGTCTCTTTTGAATATTAACTGATTGCAGTGCTGTGTAACCATATGAGTCCTTTATTATTCAACATATTCATGACTATGACTACCCTTCATCTATTTTTCATCTTCAAATGGTGAAAATTAAGGCTATTTCTAAAATGACCCATTAATATAAAATAAAAGCTTAGGGCTCAGCAAAATAAATCTGAATTAAGATTTCTCTTTCTGATCTTTGTGAATCATCTCCTTGTGTGCATGGAACTCACACCCATAAGGTGATACAACAGGACTTGCGAGGAGTGATATTGGAAGAACTGGTTACTGGAGAGTCAGAGAGAAGAGACACATTTACCATCATCTTCTGGATAGGCAAGTGGTGTATCAGGCGAAGTTCCTGCATCTGTGGATTTCCTGTTGAGTCTTTCAAGCTTCAAACCCAGTGAGTGTAGCAACAGAACTGCCTTGTTGGTATGCCTTTACATCAATAAGGGGCTTAAAATGTGGATAATGCAGTTCAGAAGACTTCTAGGGATTTATAACAGGCTTGTAATAAAAGCCATAGTCTTCTAGGTTGTTGTTACGGTGCTTAGAGTGGCTTATGGGAAGGGAGCAGCAGTTGAGAAAGTTTTTCATGAGCAGAAGAGCATTGCCATCTACATGCACAAAGGAAGTCTTAAGTCCCTACAGTAGCAGCCATAGAAGCCAAGCACTATTCTGTCCTTCTCAGAAATGTGCCTGCTACTTTTCAGGTGGGAGTTCACAGCTTTCCAAAAGCTTCTGAAGCTTAACCAGGGAAAGTGCAGTATTTCATGATCTAGCACCTGAATGCTGCTTACTGTTCACAGATCTGTGCTTGGATTTAAAAAACCACCTCCAGTGCAACCTCAAGTCTATTAGTCTTGTGTTTTCTCTTGGCCTCAGTGCACAGAGAACTCTGTGCAGAAGGACCTTTTCTGTGCAACTTCTGTAAAGTATTTCTGTATCTGAAACCCTACAGACAAACTTGCTGCTGGTAGAGAGCCGCAGGGCCCATGTCCTGCTTCCCTGTGCAAGCAGGAGGCTGATTTGAGTTGTACTAAATGTCCAAGTTCTCTTTTGTGGAGCAGGAGCCAGGTGTGCCACCCTGAGGAGGCGAACAGTGCTGTTACACCTCTGCGTATTCCCTTTTCCTCTCATAGTGTCAAGTGCTCACATTTCTGGGTTTTTTACTGTTATCAGCACATGAAGTAAAATTTTAGTTAATCCAAGCACTAGGGCTTATCTCACCTGCTTTTTCAAACTCTCATTTTCCTGCAAGTGATTAACACTTGTGGGGAGCTTTGTTTTTGTTGGAGTATTTTTTTGTTTGGGGGGGGTGGTTGTTTTTTTTTTTTGCTTTGTGGGGTTTGAGGGTTTTTTTTGTGTTGATATTTTTCCTTTCCAAAAATAAGAGCCTCTGTTGATGTTTGTATATACTCAGGCACCTAGATCAGGGACATGTCCCTTGAAGCATAGGACAACCCTGCTGAAAATCAGGTTGCTTATTCAAGTTCCTAAATGAAGCTTTACAGGTTCAATATTTGAATTCCTTTCTTTGAAAACTGGAGCTTAAAAATAACCTTTCTTACCTCATGCAGATCATTGGAGAGATTTTCCTCTGACTTTTACAAAGTACCTCTCCTCACATCAGGACTTGGGCTATGATGCCTCATTTAGATGGGCTAATTTAAGTGAACAGCAATGAAGAAGAAACCAGAAAAAGAGAGATGGGTTTTCTTCAGCAATCAGACGCTGAAAATTATTTAGCTTTAAAGACTTTCTTGGTTATTTCTATCTAGTCTTTCCTGAGTTTCCTTGTGGAAAGGCTTTCTAAAAGGTTAGAATCAGGAAGCAGGGAGTAGCTTGTGCCCTCAGTGCTGTACTAATTCCAAACTCAACTCTCCGGAGGAGCCCCATCCACAATTTAAGAAGGAGCTGGGTAGGACTTCGCTGTGCTCCCCAAGGTCAGGGAGGCATTCTCCTCTTCCCAGTCCCTCCCATTCCAGAGAATTAGGGTGAATATAGGATCTCTTGAATGATCCAGATCTGGTGTACAATTTTCAGGTGCTTCTATTATGTGTGCACTGGAAATGATATTCCAAATTGTTTAACAGTCAAAGGTCTAATTTTGCAGAAAATAGGGTAATTTTGCAGTTCTCCAGCATAAAAAACATGATCTATCACTTTAACAGTCCTCCGCTGTTTCTTAGTATCTCTAATCTAAAGGCTTTAAAGTACAGTTAAACCTTAATGAATAAAGACTCGAAATCTTCCCAGAAGGTAGGTTTGGTGTTCGTATCATTTTGCAGATGAGCAAACTAGGACACAGAGAGGAAGTGATTTGCCCTCCAAGGGGACATGTGAAGAAATCCAAACTGTGATCCTGTCATTCATCACTTGATTTTTTTTAAGCCATTTTTAGGTAAATCTTGTGCTGTGGTATCGGTGAGGTTCTACCATTTTTTTTCAGATCAATGTAAATATTATCTAGGTAAAGGAAATCTCTCTAATAAGCAACAGCTCAAAGCAAGGCCTTGCCTATCAGATTATGTGTTTTTTTCTGACCTTTCCTTCTGGGTCACATAATCTACTGTTCATTACACACAGAGACTTGACTCAAATTCTGTTGTTGCATAGAGAGTTGCAAGTGCACCCTTGTATGCTGACACTCTTCTGCAGGACTTTGCAGCACCCCCAGCTGCGGCAGTGAAGGGGAATCTCTCTCTGAGCCCCCTGCGCTGGCAGCTGGGCTGCTGGTGTGACCGCCAGCCACTGGGAGGTTGTTGGAATTTCGATGAGTTAATCTCATCACTTTATCACAGGGCACTTACAGAAATTACAGGGAGCTGTGAGCAGCTCACTGTGCTGGCAGCCAGCCCCAGGACCCATAAAAGAAATTGAGACACAAAAAAAAAAAAAGTCAGAGAACTTTGTTAAACTTTTGGAGATGATAGTTTTTCATGATTGAGTTCTGCTTGGGTAATGCTGATTGTGCCTCCCCTGGTCATGTCGCTGCTTCCTGCAATAATGGCAGGTATTGCCCCCAGCTGTGGCTCTCAGTCCATGCAGCACACAGCATGTTTTTGGGCCTGGCATAAAACGCCATTTGCTTTGGCAGCATTGTCTTGTGTGAAAAGGGTACAGTGAGCCTCACCTCTAGCATTTGCACCTATAGAGAGGACTGTAAGAGCCTGTGTTAAATGTGAAGGCAAACAAGCATGCTGAATGGGATGTCCCACCAGTGCTGAATGTATTTTTTCATATGTGCTAACCAGCAGACTATGGGGCTGCTGCACTACCTGGTGACCACTGCTTTGCTGTCCAGGAAGGGGTGCTTGCCCAGTGCTCACTCTCCTCTGGCTCTGCTCCTTTAACAGTCATGATCTCAGTACAGAAATGCCTTTGAGAACTGCTGTGTGCATCCGGCATGTGTATGGTAACTATTACCTGCACATACTCTGACACTGTCACATATATTTTTTGTAGACCCTTTTCAGTACTTTGCTTGTCGAGGGGACCAGGGCCTGGAGGCATGGGGAAGTTGGGGGATCTTCTTGACGCTGTGGAGGGACCTTGAGCTTTCAGATGAGGGCTGTCACTGCCTCCAGCTGCTATAAAGGCTCAGTGCCCTTGGTGTAGTGTCTCTGTGTAAGGGGTTAAATTTTTGGCCTTTGGACCACAAAACATGAAATCTTGTGTCTCTCGAGAACTCTCATCCTGGGTTTGGTGAGAAAGGTTAACACTGAAACAAAGGCAAAACTTTAACAAAGTGAGACTCTGTTTGAGTTTTTTCCCAGGTTTGTTCCTGCTGCATTCCTTCCTGCGTGGGGCACAGAAAGTATCTGATCATGAGATCGTGGCCACCATACTCATGGGTCTGTAATGTGCTGAAACTCTGTGTTTAGAGCAGGAGTTTGTTTATTACCTTGAGATCAAGCTTGAATCTCAATTTCCAGCTCTCTGAGAACGTTGATACGTGGCTGGCTATTGAAATTCAGGTGCTGCACAATGACGAAATACAGCCTGAACGGAAGCAACTTGTGCAGCACACTGTGCTCCTGCAGACAAACTGTATTTTGGGGGTAGATGAGCAGTGGTGAAGAATGGGGTGGCTGGGGTGGAGCTTAGGGTCAAGTTGCAAGTCTTGTGACAAAACAAGAAGCAAGAGGTAGAATGTTTGTAACTAACAGGCCAATCACCTTTAGGCTTTAGGGGCTGTGTGCTCCTGGAGTTTCACCCAGAATGGGCCAAGAATACTGAAATAAACAGTGCTTTCTTTCTAATGAATCTGTGCTCTGCTTTTCCACTCGGATTTTCAAGGGGCTTTCCAACAGCTTGGTTAGCCCCAAGGTCTAATCACCACACCCAAAGATTGATATATATCAGATTGTTGATCTTTATTTAGAGAGGGAAGGGTCTTGCACTAGAATATAAAAATCCGTTACAGAAGTAGGAACAAAAATCAAGTCCTGTCCCAGTGTTAACAAACTGTAAACTCTGCTTCTAATCTGATGCTTTACAAAGTCCATACTGTTATTGTCTCAGCTCTTACCTACATTCCTCCCTACAGCTCTGATTGAACTCCTGAATCTCAGTTTCCTTCCTTTGATCATCAGACCAACTTTTCCATTCTCCTGAATTGACTGTAGAGCTTAGATACCCTTTTCAGTGCTGCCTGATTTACCAGTGTCTAGTCCATCCCCACAGCAAACATTGAATAGCCCTCTTCAGAAACATCATCTCAAAATGAATGGCAGGATGGAGACAGCTGTTTTTGTTTGTTGTCTTCTAGTATTAAATAATTGTTACCTTCCACTGTCATCCAGCATAATTCCACTTACATCCTCATATCAGACCCTTGCTCCATGTTTCAGTTACATTCTTGGCTTCCAGTACAATACGATTTGACTAGAAATAAATTTGGGATGTTTCTTTCCCTGTTTTATCTTGGAGACAGTGTTGCAACGTGATCATAAACGAAAAGGAAATGAGAAGCGATAATGGTCTGTGCAAAGGGATGAGAGGCAGGTGCACAAGAACTAATAAAGTAAAACTGTAAAGATTTGCACAGGTAACCTATGTTCATTTTACAGGACGTCTTATCTCTTTCTCAGTCTAGACCTACTGCTTCCCTGCTACCTGTAGTATGCCTGCTGGCAGGAGGAAGCAAAGGAGAAAATGCTGGTTCCCCAAGCGAGGCAAGAAAGGACAGATGACATCCGTCCCACAGATGTGGAGCAAGACTGGCAGCAAAGGAAATGCTGCTAATGTCTGAACTGCTCCCATGCTCAGCCCTGGACTTCAGGGAACAGGCCAGATTATAAAGGGTGCAGCACAGGGGACAATGACATACCTAGAGGACACGTGCCTGAAAGCCCAGCATTGCAATCAGCCCCTTGGATAGGTCAGCTGGCTGTAGTCTCAGAGGATGTGTCTGTGCAAATTAGCGAGCAAACGTACAACATACACAGACTGATGGTGTTGGGAATATCTGGGCACTACAGCCTGTCCCTGGATCAGTGGGGAAAACGTGATTCCTGGGTGACCATCTCTGTGTTTTGATTTCAGGGAATATTGAATACAGCTGCCCGGCTACCAATGAATGTGAGATCACGAAACGGAGGCGCAAATCCTGTCAGGCCTGTCGCTTCATGAAATGCCTCAAAGTGGGGATGCTAAAAGAAGGTAAGAGAGTTAGAATGAGAATTTTTCTCCGTCCTGACAGTGCCTGGGACTCCAGGCCTTGCAGGATCTCCGAGGCTAACTACTTACTTGCCTACTCTGGCTTTCTGAAGGAATCTTTTTACAGGCTTTGTAACAGAGTCAGGATGGGCAGTGACTAAGAGGGCAGTTGAGAGAGGAGAGTGGTTCTAGTCAGCACCCTTGTGCTAGGATATTATTTCTACTACTTGCAAATTTGACAAATAACTGGAAACTGGCTGTGCCAGACTGTTTCCTTTCCCAAACTAACCCTGCGCTGGAGGGTGTTGCTCTTCTTTCCCTCAGGTCATTTTTCATTTTTGAGGAGAAGAAGCTCTTTCATGATCATGACTGGGTTGGCTGGATGTCATAAGGGAAGGACAGAGTTAGTGCACAGCTGTGGCACCCTGTGCAATGAAGGTCTGCCCATATTACCACTCAAGAGACTTTCTGAAGATGGGTGGTAGCACAAGTTTGTCTGGGAGCTGTGGATTGCTGCCCTGCATGCTCAACCTATGTTGTGCTCAGTCTATTGATGTGTTCAGAGGTCTCTGAGCAGTATTCAGCTTCTCTCTTGTTCTGTTTTTCCTCCTCCTCAATCCTTGTCCATTCAAGGTGAACCATAGGGAATTCAGTGGCAATTAAACACATTCTTATAGATTGACTTTAAAACTTTGTTTCCCTTGGGTCCCTCTGGGAAAGGCAATGAGGGGAGGAGGGGGAGGGAAGGAGAAGCATTGCATGTAACCTCCTGCATTGCTGTACCTGGCAGAGCATGGTCCCCTCAGCTTAACCACAAGGAACAGCAGCTGGCTGTGGACTGCAGAAGTCCTGTATGCTGGAGCCAAGACACTAGCACACAACTCTCTTCCAGGTCATAACATCATAGCAGCTGGTGATGAATTGTATGATGTCACTTGAGTGTGTATTCCTTCTCAGTAGGGCTCTCTCATTTCTTGAGGGGCAGGTTAATGGCAGCCAATGTTGTAAAGAATGTAGATTAGGTGTTAAACCAGTTTTGTTCTTTGATGGATGTGTGGTTTCTGTCATTAAAAATCTTCCTTCTAGAGCACACCAGTTACCAAGGGGCAGAGATGCAGACTTATGTAGTCTGGCCCACCCTGACCTAGATGTAGAGGTGGTAGACTCAGAGGATCTTGATCTACTGCTGAGAAGGAGGCACCTGCTTTGTAGTTAGAGAGGGACCACTGAAAACCTGCTTCTCCTCATGTGATAGTTCAGGGAGGGGATGTATCCCCTTTCCCACGTGCCAATGCACACTAGTGACACTGGCTTTAGTGGGAGCGCAGGTTTATAATGCACTGTAGCCTATTCATATGAATCCCATAAAACAACCTTAAAGGCCTGTAGTGGCTCCAGTCACTGGAGCAGCAGAGCAGCAGCATGGATCCAGGCTTGCTGGCTGCCTATATCTATGCTGCCCTGCATCCAAGCAGTTGAGTCTCTCAGAGCTGGCAGCTGTTGAAGCGGAGTCACAGGAGCTGGTGCTGGCATGCTGACTGTGTGGCCAAGGTGTCTTCTGCTTCCAATTTTGGAAGTTCAACACTCTTCAGAGCAGGGTCCTGTGAAGGTTTTGTGTCTTAGCTTTCAAGCTGTGGGAAAACAGTTAACTCCTTCCAGACCAGAGTTAGTCTGGAAAGCAGCATAGATTCACTCACACTATGCTGTGCATGAACTCCTGAACTCTATGGGATAGTACTCATGGCAAACTGAAATTTGACTCCAAGGCTGCTTTTATTAGTGTATTTAGTTATTCATATCGGGATTGATCCGGCATCATTAAAGTCTCTGGGGAAGGGTGGTTTGCTATTGATGTTAGTGTATCTGTGATCCTGCCCATAATGTTTAGTGCTGTGGAATATACAGCATAAAGATTTATTGATACCAATGGGATACAAGATCTCATGATAATATCAAGAGGAGACTACACTAGCAATTTGCAAATAGGACTCCTATGCCCTAACACAGAGTGGTCAAGTGATGTTGGTCAGGCATTTTTTTTCTCTTTCTTTTGCTCAGTATTCCAAGCTGATAAATAAAGGTCCTACTGCTTTGCTTTGCAAAAGGATTATGAGGACCAATTAGTTAACTTTATGTGAAGCCTGGTGGAAGCACATGGTATTAATATACAGAATTCAATCAATACACATCTTTAAAAGCCAAATCCAAGAAGGAAGAAAAATGGTTTTATACTCTTTGGTTTCCACAGAGCCAGGAGTTTCTAGAAAGAACAAATCCACAATTGTTTGATTTGCTCAAAATGCAGAATTGACAAGGGATTTTGGATTAGAAAGGGTTCATTAGTCTTTTCCATCGCTGATCGGTCATCTTATTAGCTCATCCATTCCTTTTCTGGTGCCAAGTGTTCCCAGCTGTACAGTTCTAATACTTTAACTGTTTTTAAAAATCCCCAATGTCTTGGTTTCCCCAGAGAGCCTATTCTACAGTCTCCAAGCATTCATTAGGACAAGATGTATCTTGATATTTGAGCAATGTTTTTTTTTCCCTTTCAGTAGTTCCCCTTCCAATTTTCCCTTGGTGTATCTCTTCATCCCTGGATTCATCCATGGCAGAAGGTTGCTAAGCCATGTTTTTCCTCCTGCTTGGTTATCACAAGTTTGAAGGAAAACAGTTGTTTGTTTAAAGGCAAGATCTAGAAACCATTTCTTCTCTTGACATGTTTCTCCTTGATGTCCTTGGCAGAGGGTTTGTAACTTAGTGGGGATGTTTCTGGGTCAAGGAACTGTTCTTTTGTTCAAGAAGAAAAGTGTGATATTCCATTAGTAACTAATTAAGGGCTTCCTGATTTCTTCTCATTTTCCGGGTTATTCTCACCATACCCGATGTACATATCATTTCCTGCCTGATGGGCCTGTGGCATGAACCTGTTCTTCAAGCAGAAGGCACCAGTACTCAAAGATGGCAAAAACAAGTAGCCATGACTTCAAGTTCTGCCTAATACTTGAAGTGCTCAGCTTGATGCTGCAGGAGGGACTTAGGTTCTCCCCTTGGAGCCTGCATATAAGGTCACCAGACATCTCTCCTCCCTACATGGGCTGCAGCTAGGCAAACAGCTGTGAATGTAGCCCTTTAAGATCTGGGGAGACTTCCCCTAACATAGAAGTGCAGGTTATTCAGGCAATGCTGAGTGAATGAGGATCAGGGCAGGAAGAGAGCCAATGGACCAATCAATAGGTGTCTCAGATATCCAGGCCACTTTCTTTGAGAGAGCTCCGATCAATGTATTGCAACAAGGGAACTGCACGGACACCAGAGCTTTGCTGTCTCAGGTTCTCCTGTCGTGACGCTGCAGGGCAGGCAAGACTCACTGGGAAAAGTGGCAAGCAGAACACTCTGCCCACGGAGCCCAACTGGCTCAGATGTCTCAAGTGTCAGCCTGTCTGGATGCCTGTCTCTCACTTTCCTCTTCCATCTGGAATGTGCCCCCAGAGAGCATTAATTAGCCCTCACTAGCAGGCTCATATAGGAAGCTGCTGAATCTGGAGTCTAGAATTCCAGCAGATTCCAGTCCCAGTGCCCCTGTGGAGAGGCATTGTCCCCAGAAAACCTGTGCTCTGCTGCTCTTGGCCTTGCTGAAGCACCAGCAGACAGTGGGAAATGAGCATCTTCACAGCTTTGTCCAGTAGAAGGGCACACCCCTCTGCTCTGCAAAGCTCAGGGAAACCTGAGCAACCTGTGATAATGCTCACTGCAAATGGAGAAGATGATACCTACATTCATGTCTGGCCAGTGGGGATGGCCAGTAAAAGAAAGCATGCCCTCCAACTTGCAAGGGAGAGGCATTTTTCAGAGCTGGGCATCCTTGGTTTTGTCCACTGCATTGCCTCTTTGCCCCCATCACTGTCTGTCTTGTGACTACAATGACCCAATATAGCTCTTTAACTCTGGGTGCTACAGCGTAGATCTAGATCTCTCTGGCCTTCCGGAATGATGGATAGAGAAATTTCAGCAGTTTGGCAGGTCTCTTTTAAAAACTCAATATACCTTGTCAGTTTACCTTGTCAGTTTTAGAGAGAATATACCCTTGCCATTCACGCTCTAGCCACCCATGGCCTTTCTGTTCTACAGCAATTTGTTTGTCTTCAAGACACAGATGTAATTTCAGATGACACATGGCTTGTGTATGTGGGTTCAGAGGTTTTATTTTGGATGTTGGCTGGTTAAACATGACCTTGCAGCTTTGCCCTCCACACCTCTGCTGCCTCTCTGAAGTCGCAGTCCTGTGTGTCACCTTGTAGAGTGGCATTGTGACAAGGCCAGTGATGTCAGTCTTTCTCTATGTGTAAGTGTGGTGGGTTGACCTTCACTGGCCACCAGGTGCCCACCAAGTTGCTCTCTCACTCTCCTTCCTCAGCAGGACAGAGACAAAAAATATGCTGAGAATGCTTGTGGGTTGAGATAGTGACAGGGAGATCATTCAGCAATTATTGTAATGGGCAAAACTCGACTTAGGGAAAATTAATTTAATTTATTGCCAGTTAATAAGAGAGTAGGATGTTGAGAAATAAAAACAAAACCAAAACCACTTCCCTCCTACTTTTGCTTCTTCTGAGGCTCAACTCACTCATGACACCTACCTCCTGTGCCCCAAGCAGCACAGGTAAACAGGGACTGGGAATTTGTGATCAGTGTATCACACTTCATCTGTGCTGCTCTTTCCTCCTCACACTGTTCTCCCACTGCAGTGTGAGGTCCCTCTCACATGATACAGTTTTTCATGAACTTCTCCAAAGTGAGTACTTCCCATAGACTACAGTTCTTCACAAACTGCTCCAACATGGGTTCTTTCCACTGGCTGCAGTCCTTCAGGAACAAACTGCTCCAGTGTGGGTCCCCTACAGGCCACAGTTCCTGCTATAAAGGCCACAGTTCCTGCTATAAAACCTACTTCTGCATGGACTCCTCTCATTGGCTGCAGCTCCTACCAGGAGCCTGCTCTGCCACAGACTTTCCACAAGCTGTAACTTCCTTCAGGGCATGTCCACCTGCTCCACTGTGGGGTCTTCCATGGGCTGCAGGGTGGATATCTACACTACTGTGGTCCTCCATGGGCTGCAGGAGGAAAACTTGCTTCACCATGATCTTCACCATGGAGTGCAGTGTAATCTCTGCTCCGGCACCTGAAACACCTCCTTTCCCTCCTTCTCTGACCTTCGTATCTGTAGGGCTGTTTCTCCCATCTTTTCTCACCCCTCTCAGCTGCTGTACTGCATGGTTTTACCCTTTCTTGAATATGTTATCACAGAGACACCACCTGCATTGCTGATGGGCTGGGCTTTGACCAGTGGTGGGTCTGTTGTGGACTGTATTGTTTCTAAAGCTGTGTTGCTCCCTGTTTTGTGCTGGCACATCTGCAGAGAACCAAATGGAGCATAAGCAGTTCAGAAAAAGAAACAAAGCTGAGTCACTAATTGCTTTCATGAAGTGCATGCACATGAAATCATGTGTTACATCACACAGTGACAAACGATTCAGCAAAGAAAATAACTGTCTTAAAAAAATCTTGTCCAGGCATTGAGATGTCATCCAGTATTCCACCAACCTTTGAGTCTTCTTTTCCTTCCTAATAAAAATAATGTTTATTATGTTGCTGAAGAACTGTTGTCTTCTGCTCCCTGCCAGTGCTAAAATTTGTCTTTTCAGAGTCCTACTCATGACTGAGTCCTAAGAGTGGCTTTCTGAGATATGTGAGTGGCTTCTGCCCAGTTTCTTGCAGACATCACTGGTTGGCTTCCAAGAAAGAGGGTAAAGACTGAAGGGGTCTTGGGGATTTGTCCTGTGATAGACAGGTATTACCTTATTTCAGAAAGCAGAAGATAGGAGTCCCCCAGATCTACATGCATTTGATATGCTAAAAGCAGG
The DNA here is from genome assembly GCF_001604755.1 of Lepidothrix coronata. Taxonomy (NCBI): domain Eukaryota; kingdom Metazoa; phylum Chordata; class Aves; order Passeriformes; family Pipridae; genus Lepidothrix; species Lepidothrix coronata. The sequence continues at coordinate 842,597 of NW_016690442.1, forward strand.
AGTGGGAATTCTCAGGACAGGAAACGTGCCCTGAATGAGGTGTTTTGTCCCAGTCTGAATGTCTTTGAAGGCCTAGCCTCTTGGCTCTCAGGAGTCACCCAACAGCTGTTTCTTGTGCAGTGAGAGTGAAGTCTACAAATGCAAGGAAGGAGGGTAAAGGAAGATAGTCTTGATCTGGATGCAGAAAAAGGAGGCTTTTTAACAGCAAGACAGAGATTAGGCAATCATCCAGTAAAGACATATGATTTCTCTTACCTAGGTGACTCTCCTTCTTCCCAGAGCTGTATCTGTTGTGGTGTTAGTAATTCCAAGTAATTCCTTTTCAAGGCTTTGTTCCTTTGCTTCTAATGCATTTCCCTAAGAAATGCTAGAGAACATATTAAAATTTAACAGGGATCCCAAATTCTTTGTTACAAATCTCCCAAGCTCTTGGAATCCTATCTGTCTAATATTATTTCTGATGTAATGATTGCTGCAACGTGTGGATACTGACACTGCATGGCCAGGTCGTGAAACAGGAAGGATAAGTCAGCATAAGAGAGCCCAAAGGTCATTCAGCTTATCTTCCTCTTTCCCTCCTGTCCCTGATGTCTTTGGGAATACCCTGCTTCACAGGAACTTGCAATAACCTGGTAACCCTTGTGCTGCCCAAGTGCCTGCATCTCTGTGAATGTCGGAGGTGGTCCCCACTTCAGAGATGGTGAGACTGTAATCTCCAGATTTCAGAAGCAGCTATCTCTTAAATCCATGATTCTCCTATTAAAGACCCTGGCTGATTAGGAAACCCTGTAGCCAGTGGAACTTTGCTGGTATTTAGTCCTAACTCTTCTGTTTCTCTTACCAGCTGCTAATATCATAATTTCTTCCCAGGGAATCAAATCTGTCATCCTGGACAGACATGGCTCTGTGAGGTGGTGAATTTGGTGCAGACATCTAGTATCTGAACAAGGGTTTTCAAACACTGGCCGTCTTAAACTAGTTCCACTTAGTAACTTTGTCTTCATCCTCTACTGAAATCCAGATAACTGAATCAACAGCAGAGCTCCTTTTCAGCAATGTAACCAGACAGAGGGTGTTTCATTTCTGTTTTCAAGTGAAAAAATCTCTCAATGGAGCAAAGTGTTTCAAGCAACCTCTCCCTCCTGTTCCCATCCCTACTTCCAGACCTTGTGTTCTCAAAAAGACATTTGATTTCAGTGAAAGCTCAGCTGACCTCCCTGCGATATGCTTGGGTTCTTGCTTTGTGCTTCCTGGGAAGGATGAGGTCTCCTCCGGGGACCCTGGGTAATTGGGTTAGCGGCCAGCTCATGTCAGGAAATTAAAAGGTAGCCCTGATCAGGTTGCTGCTGTGTGCAATTTAATGCCTTTGTATTTATAGAGCATTCTGCCTCCAGCTGCTGCCAGAAATACCCCTATTGGAAGTATCCTAATGAAAAATTGTTTTTCTTTCTCTAAAATATCCTTATGTTTAAAAACAGACAGGCAACCCCCTGTCCTTTGAAACAGGATCTCCAGGAGCAGTGAGTGGCATCTTGATGTCTGTACCATCCACACCCAACTATTTTCCAAGACATGAATTGAGTATTTGCAGTGTGGCTGGAGCTAAGCTGGGTAATGGTGTGGCACAGAGCACGTGCTGCCTTTGGTAAGGAGATGGTAATTCTCCAAAGAGGAGTCTTCCAGTGGATGGTCTGTCCACAAAGGGCACAAAGAGCATAAGGGCACTTGGTATCTGTTTTCTGGACATAAGAATCTCACATCGAGGACTATCAACTTCTCCCACACTCAGTGGATTATGAATCTGTTTAGTTTGGTTTCTCCAATTCATTTTGAATTATTTATCTGCCTAGGTTCTTACCACACCTAATTAAATCTCCATTCTATCAAACATGAATTCCAGGTTCCATCGATATACATCTCTGTGGGTTCAGAAAGACATCACCTCTGTACAGGTTTATGATAAAAACTTCATGCATTCTGCTACCAAAAATAGTGCTTAGTGCACTTATGTACAGAAAAGAAGAAGCAGATAAAAACTGCAACAACCATGCAGGGATGTTTTGACTCCAACCGTTGTGCTACAAGCTTTTAGGCAGTTCTGACAACACATCAGGTAAGATTCTTTGAGGTGTGCAAGAATGGGATGGGACTGAATATATGTCCCACAGCTCTACAGTAACTTAAGGCATGTGCATCAACATTTTCACAGTCTCTGCTGACCTATGTGCACCAGTCACTCAGCTCTGCCGAGATTCTCAATCCCTTCCCCTTGCTCACCTTTGAAGACCGTGCCAGCCCTTGGGCTGCAGGGTATCCTGAGAGGGTCTTTACTCAAATTGCCTGGCACAGCTGTTCCAATTTAAGAATGAAATGATAAGCGGACAATAATTCTTACCATTGGAAAAGCCAGTGCTGAGGTGAGAACTTCAGGAGAAGCTTCAAGGCTGCAAGGCTCAATCAGAGTTGCTCTAAGAGGATGGCCAAAGCAGCAGCATGCTATGTTGGTGGGTCTAACTCCCTCGCCTCTGTGGACCTCCGTCACAAGCAGGCCTCTCTCCATGCAGTGCTGGAAGCCTCTCTATTGTGTCACATATCTAAAAATTGTTGGGTTTGATCCATGCTTTTCTACCTGTTCCAAAATATGCTCCACCTAAATAGACTGAGACAGAAAACTGGACTGAGAAAGCATTGTTTTGACCCCTCAGGCATTCTCTTGGTAGTGAATGGAGAGAAGTATCTGTCACCACTCCTCCTCAGGTAAGTGGCTGGCCAGTGAGATGAATGTGGAGGTGCCTTCTTCTCTCCGTTGCGTGTCAAGGGAGCCTAGATGCACAGAAGGAAGCTGTCAAAGCCTAACATAAAGGGAGTTAAATCACAACCAAGAGCAGAAGATTCCTCTAGGCAGCAAACACCTCTTAGGGGCTTTATATCTGAGTGCTACCACTTGGAAAGCCAGTGTAGCTGGGGCTTTGTCATCCTTTAGATCCTCTTGTGAAAGGCAACCTCGGTCTTTTCCTGGCAGGCATGTTCCTGTATCTGTCCTTTTGTGCATGCCCCTCAGCCTGCTGCTGTGCAGGCATTGTGGCCATGGTGGCATAACCAATAGAGCTGCTGTCCTGTTTCAGACTGTTTAGAGGGCTAAGAGGGGAGGCAATCAAAGGAGAACATTTGCATGGACCATGGACACAGGGTGAATGTGTGGGTGTGGGGCTTACTACAGAGAACAAGGTACTGAGATATTCTTTATTCCCATTGCCCTTGAAGACCTTGTTAATTCCGGAGTTTCCAAGGTGACTGCAGGAGCAAGGTGAGAGGGGCTCAGCATGGGAAGGAAGATGTATATTTGAGAGGCAGCAATGGCTAATGCTGCAGAGACAGCTCTGCAGAGCTGGCTCTCATGCAGCTGGCACTGGTGGAGGAGGAGGACTGGTTTTCAAGCTGTGTCAGTTACACCAGATTCTGTATGCTTTGGACCAACCACTTGGGACATGCTGCTTGTGTTTCTGTGTGTGAGGAGCTGACACCTTGTGTTACTGGTCCAAGGCATGTGAGAGCCTCTGGTGCCAGGTATCATCAGGCATCTCAGGGCTAACCTGTCTCTGTGAGTCCGGGGACTCTTCAGCCAGACAGACAGCAAAGAAACTTTCTTACCTAACATAATCCTGAAAACATCAAAGGTGGAAGAGGCTGCAGCATCCTGCTTGAACGGATCTAATCTCTCTGTAGGGCCTTGCAACACAGGAGGTGGATTTTCATCTCCACTGCCCCCCTTCCCCAGACTAGTTCCCTACCCTCTCTTTCCAAGTGTAATTTCCAGACTTGTTGACCTGCAGCATGCTAGTCACTGTGTTCTTCTGGCTGTGCTGATCTGTAAGCCTCAAGTGCAAATGAGTTGGATAATTGAATCAGTCACCTACCAGAAGATTGTCATGAGGCTGACCTCTTTTTGTAGCAGTGTAAAAGCCTAATAGGGTTCTTCTCCTCTTTCCAAGCTGGAAGAGAGAGCCTAGTCAGGTTGCAGCCTCTCTCATTCCTCTTAGGAAGAGATGCCTTTTCCTATAGTCTGTTTCTGCCCTATCTTGGCAAGTCTGACTTTTATGGTCATCACTGCTCTCTTTCCTTGATAGGCTTCCTCCTGGTTCACTCATCCAAAAGCCACATCCTGCTGTCTTTCCTGAAGTTCAGAGCAGAAAGGAAGAGGGAAATTCTGGGGGAAACACCTTGGGAACACCCCTTCTCACTTCCTTTCTTCTCTGGTCTTAGCCTATACCTTCTAGCTTCTTTGGTCAGTGCCAATCCATGAACTTCAGGCTGCAGCTCTTGGGGACAGGTGCATGTGTTAGCTACAGAGCACCACCCCAGCTCAGACCCTGGGAGAGCAAGCAGGCTGTATTGGTGTTGAAACTGCAGCTCAAGGATTAGGTGGACAGTGGGCACAGGACCTGGCTGATCTATCAGGGAAGCTCAGCAAAAGCAGCCCTTTTGCCATTGCTTCAGGGCCAGCACTTGCCCTGTGTTCCCTTTGGTTGTGTCCTTCTTGAGCTAGACTCATATTGTGCCATGCAAACCCTGTAGCTTGGCTCCTCTGTTAGCTCTTTGGCAAGGTAGATCTTTCTGTTCCTGTCAATTCATGGGCATGTGATAGGACTGGATGGAAGGTAAGGTGAGGCTAGTAATTTGATGCGACAGCTGATATTGGTCCTAGACCGCATTTCCCACTGGCCAAGGCTTAGCTTCACAGAGCTTTTAAGAGTATTTTTAGTTCCCAGAAAATAAAAGAGAAACTAAACCTGACTCTATGTGCTGTCACCTCTGCATACTCGGCTATTTTTACTTCCGACAGTCTCGGCCTGAGTCCAGCTTTTAAAAAAAAGCTGGAATTATTTTACTTCCATTAAGAAAAAAACCCTAAAGCCTGATGTTATCAAGTCAGTAAGGGGACATCTGATCCCAAAGTTGTCAGGCAGACGTCTCTCCAAGGGGCATGTCAGAGAAATGCAGGGAGCTGGAACAGATCAGCAGATCAGCTCTTTCACTGCAGAGGCTTGGTGCTGGCACAGACCTCTCTGCAAGCACTTGGAACACGAGTGGCACCCACAGGACAGTTAGAAAACTGACATCCCTGCCCTAGGCAGGATGCTGAATCGAGAAGTCCTGCGCAAGTCCTGGCTCTGCACTTCTCCCTGCTAGGTCAGAGCGGCTCTGGCAGGCAGGGAAGCTGAGAGTGAGCTGCCGTTGAGCTGGGACTCAATCCCTATGGCATTCACCACAGTCAGCTCCATATGTAGGTCAGATGGGGTGCCAGGACTCTTATTCAGGGTCCCTCCAAAGGTAACAAAATTTAATGAACAGCAGCATTTTCTTACAATACATGGGAGTGGAAGGACCTGCCAGCAAGATAAGTTATCAACGGGTGGTGCTTTCCAAACTTTGCCTTCTACTGTTGCATCTCACCTTCTTGCTGATAATGTCAAAAAGGGGGGTCCAGGAGTGCCTGTGGTGGTGACAGTTTTGTAGGGTGAGTCACTTGTCTCCTTTGAACAGGCCAGTTGTGATCTCTGTGACAACAGGGTTTGTGCAGGAGCTGGAAGGCAACAGCTTTCTTTTGCTTCTGTCTTGTGAGGTTGCAGCTCCAAATTGTATCGAAAGGTCTTCAGTATGGATCAGCTGCATCTCATAAGTGGCTGCTGCACCTTGCAGTTAATGTTCAGGTGGCTGCATGTAATGTTCAGGTGTGAAACCTGCCCTTGTGATTCCAGTGTATGTATTACTCAGCCTTGCTCCAGCCCTCTCTCTTTCATCTCCCTTCTCCTTACACTCTCCCACTTCCATTCATATCCCAGTTTACATCCCCATCCATTTCTTCTCTGCTCAGTGCTTTGCTTCATGCTGCTTCTCTGATCTAACCCACCACACCTCACCACTCCATTTTAATGTCCTTTAGTGTCCCTCGCAGAGCTGCATCATAATCAGCCTACCTATCTTAAAATCAACCACAGAGAAAATCAAAGCAGAGCGGCAGACATTAAGTACCTAAGTACCATAGGTTCTGATTTTGGGCCATGCCCTTTCCTTCCATCTAGATATGACCCATTAGGCCATCAGATCTTTGGGAAAGGGATTTTACTGTGATGGTTATATCTAGAGTGTCACAGTCAGGGACTCGAGGGATTAAATGCTTTTGTTTACTGTAGCACCTGCAGGCCACTGCACTCAGCAGCTGGTGCAGGGATGTGCTACCATGGGGGTCAGTCTGTTCACCAGCTCTGCGGCTGGACTGATGATGACAGGGTAGAACAGTGGCTCTGTGAGTGCTGATTGAAAATGTTTGCCTCAAGGAGTGTTGAACAGGAAAGGGGAACAAGAGGAGGACAAACAGTTGTTCAAAATTAACAAGCTGAAGTCCTTGGGCAAACAGACCTCTATCTGCTCAGTGAGGGAAGGAGGGATGGAGGGTAAATCTCTCTGCATCTTTCTTATCTTTCTTTAATACACTTAAGTCCTTTGTGTCCTTATAATCTGATTGAGGGTCCCTAGTACTGCTGCAACCTGTGCAGCCATCCCTCTGCCAAGCACTGGAGGCATACTTCTCCTTGGGAGGAAGAAACAAGCTCCTTCCCCCGTTTCGTCCCTACTCCTTCCAGTTCCCCCTCCCTTTTGCTTATCAAACTGCACAGTGAAAGCATCCTGGAAGGCAGTGTGTTGGTTTCTGCTGGGCTGAGAATGGCACCTCCCTGCATGGATGATATCCTGACCACTGATGTTAAGGAATGCATCCTTTGTCTGGGAGGGTCCTGGGAAGCTCTGATTCAGTCCTGAAGTCTTGCAGCCTGTTCTGGATTCCTCTGTAATCTTTCAACATGTATTCTTGATCCTTTTCATTTTCATACCTGGTTGCTTGGTTTACTGGCAGCTCCTGAAATTTATGTCTCTCCCATCTTTCCTGGCTTAGAGGTAGATGTCACACATTCAGCAGAGCATGGAATAGAGGTCTTCTTTCTTAGGAAAACAGGGCACATTTATAGAGGGAAAGAAATCATGGATGGAAATGAAAATTTCCTACTTCATCCAGGACTTTATCAGTGTCGTTCCTCAGGGATCTCCCTAGATAACCTCGGGTTTGGGATTCCCTGGCTGTCCTTCCTGAAATTGGTCTCTGGAGCATGTTGGGGCACCCAGGAAGGAGTCTTGCCCACAGCCTACCTGCTGCTGGGAATGGAGGTAAAAGAAGAAATAGGCATCATTTTCAGAAACAATACCATGTAATGGAGGAGAAAGGTGGACTTATGCTTAGGGATGTCAGTGAATTCTTCATACAGAGTCAGAAATAGAAAATGGGACAGGGGAAGGAAATTACTCAGTGTGACCTGAGCTCACTTGTATCAGCTTCATGTCTTCCTTTCCATCTTCAATATCCGTGGTCCTCCCACAGCAGCCACCTGCAACGGCAGTTCCCTTGCTCTGCAGAGCTCCACACCTGCTCATTCCTGTTTCTCCTGCTCAGTGGGAGATGTTGCTGCCAGACTGTATCACTTAGTATTGTTGGCCTGGTGTTCTTGCTGCTTAGGGGGCAGTTGGTACTGTCTGTCAATCAAATCAGTTTGGGTGCTGTAGCCATAAAGCATATTGGGATCTAGATGTCGTTGCAAGTAGCAGTGTCAAGTGGTACAGGTGTGGCTGGTGTGAGCTTTACAGTAAAAGCTTTCTCCTTTCCATGGCATAGTAAGTAAACATGGCATTGAAATGTGGAGTGACAGACGTGCCTCCTTCTAGGGTAGAATATTCACCAGAAGACTGCAGGCTTTTTCAGGTGTACAAGTTGTTCAAAAAGCATCACTTCAAACCTGATGCGGAGTGTTTGTTTTTAGTTGTTTGTGTTTATGTATGGTATGATTGCAAAATATTAATAGCTCAATGTTATTAGTAAGTGTCTCACATACTTGGTTCCTGTGATCAGACTAGATAAACTACTGTGTGTTTCTAAGGAAGTACTCGTATAGTGTAAATTCAAAATTTTTTATTCTATTGGAATGCTTCTAAATTTGTCTTGAAAGATTTTTTTTCTGCAAAAGCCACTTTTCCCAGAAGACTAAGTTATCCCAATTTCACAACAACTGATTACCAGAGACCATATGGCTGGTCAGAAATAACTGATAACTGGACAAATATCTATGGGGTTTTTTCACAGTTTCTTTTTAACACTGTATTTTGTACTAATAGCACAATTTAGTTGCTGTTCCTGGTCTATTGATGCTGCTATGGTTTTTTGCAAGGTGACAGTTACTGGTACTTCCTAGTCACTGGGGACTATTTTCAATGTGCAATTTCCACTTTGATTCACTGTATTTTGAAAGAGCTGCAACAAATTCTTCAGTGTCTCCCTGCTTCATCTTTATCATGGCATTATTGTAGTAGAAGTTGTTTCTGTTTATTTGGATTCTACTCTTATTACAGGTGCCTTACTTGATCAAGGCTGAAACATTTTTGTTGAATTCATAGTTCATTATCTGTTCACTATAGGTCACTTTTTTCAAATATAAATAGTGAGAGGTCACAGAACATTTAACTTTTCATTTTTAAGAACAATCTAAAAGCTTAGTTTTATAACTGCAGGTTTGATTGACATTTAAAGTCTTTCTTTTTAAAAGCAAGATCATCTAGAGGGCATTGAGTTCTGAAGCTTTTCATTTGCCCATTAGACTGATGGTGATTCAAGAGTTTGAATGGGTTAATTTCTGTCTTCATTAATGTTTTGAATAAAAGTAAAGCTCACAGCAGCATGCTTAGAGCTGGAGGCAGTCTAGTTGGTATTAAGATTGCTGGGTTCAGCTGAGATCTCAAGTGTTTGAGAGAGGGAAGCTCCCTGGAGTATGGGGAACATCTTACTTAGCAAATTTAAGCATCTGAACGTCAAGGTTCCCTAAGGCACTAAGGAATCGTGAGGATTTTTTTTGTTTTACCTGCAGGTGTTCGTCTGGATCGAGTCCGTGGAGGCCGACAGAAATACAAGAGGAGACTGGATTCTGAGAGCAGCACTTACCTGAGCTTACAGATCCCTCCCCCAGCTAAAAAGCCACGTATGTATTAGCCTTGAATTGTTGCCCTCTGAGCAGCCACTATATTTTTTTTCACTGATCTCCCAAAATGTACAGAATAGCAGTTGTCACTTCAAATTCCTGTGTCAGTCAACAGCACTAGGATTTTTTTCTTACGATCGTAGTGTAGAGGTAGATTAGGTGGGCCTAAGGTACAGCTCAGGTACTGTTATTCATTGTACCTAGGGTTAAATACAAGACCTTTCCTAGGAGATTATGTAAATCTATTTAGTGATAGTCTGATCTTTTCCTTCACCCAAGCTATGTTAACAAAACTAGTCCGATGCTGATTTCTCTTTTTAATACTACCCATAGTTCTTTAAACTTTCCCACATCCTACCAACTCCTTTGTGTCTCCTCCTCCCCTTGTAGGACCCTGTTGAGACAATGGCTGACAACATTACAGCAGCTTCCTGCTTTTGTCATCCCCGTGCAGAGTTGGTTTGGCTCAGGCAGATCACTACAGCTTGTGTAGCTGCAGTGTAGTCTTCTCCTGTTGTCCCCAAAACCATTACTGAGGTCCTATGGGTTCTGTAGTCATGTCTTATCCCAGGAGGGTCCACCTTTTATCATGAGAAATATAACAACTTTTCCTTTGAAATGTGCAGTGACTAAGATCGTCTCCCATTTGCTGGTGGCCGAGCCAGAGAAGATTTATGCCATGCCTGATCCAACCATGCCAGAGAGTGACATCAAAGCCCTGACAACCCTCTGTGACCTGGCAGACAGGGAACTGGTGGTGATCATTGGCTGGGCAAAGCACATCCCAGGTAAACGGAATTACAAGGGTGTAACATGAACATCAAAGGGAGCTATTATTTATCTCTGCACTCTGGTTTTGTCTTCAACTAGGATTTTTTCATGTAGTGATGCATGGAAAGTTCTGTCACAGAAAACTGCTTGTGGTGGGCTCTCATTGGTAACAAACTCCAATGCAGCCTATGATGTAGGTGCATAAATCGATGACTCTGTATGTATGTGCCCTGGGATTATGCAGAAGGCTTTGATATGATACAGTGAAGTTCTCTGTTGTATTTGGCATTGAGTGGCCCAGTGAAAGCACTTGGGAAACAGCCTTTGGGATGGTACAGTGGACTTTTGTGATCTTGTATTACATCAACATGACCTAGGTCTGTTGTGTTTATAGATGAATAAATGTTATGGCAGTGCCTGGACTTTACTGCTAATAAAAAGGCAGGTACACACCGTGTCTGTAGTGGATGTTACAGAGTCACAGAATATTCTGAGTTGGAAGGGACCCACAGTGATCATCAAGTCCAGCTCATAAGTGAATAGCCCATACAGGAATCAAACCCATAACCTTGGCATTACTAGCACCAGACTCTAACCAACTTTGCTAATTTCAGGATCATTCTTGCCCAGACTCAGGAAAGCTTTTGTCATAATGGATTCGTCACAGAACAAGTCCCATTGTGATAGACAACATGCTATTGTCAGTGAATCTCCAGGCTTCTATGTTGACAAATAATGAGGACAACTTATTGGCAGTGTGACTGGCCTTGGAAGGCTCCTTGACTATATTCAATGCGTGTCTGTGTGATTGAGTGGCATAACAATTGTCTCACACCAGCAGGTAGGGTGGACCCAGGCTGAAGGAGCATATATAGCCATCAAGGAAGTTCTGAGGGCAAAGATTTGGACTGGGAAGGGGAAATGCCCCCTCTCTTTCTAGTCTCTCTCCAATCACTCCAAAAACAGATAGGCTGGATCTGTGTGTAGAGAAGGCTCGCCAGGGAAGTCAGAGGATATCCTTGGGGTTTATATGGCTGATTTCCAAAGATTGCTTCAGACATTCACTATGAACAGTGCACTACAGCTATAAACAGCTTACTTCAGCTATCTGCTTGCCTTCTGTCCCTCTTCCTTGTGTCAGGAGAATATCCAAGGCTCTACTACAGGATCACAGGATTTATTGCATGTTGTCTCTGTCTTCCACTGCATGGATCTGTATTCTCTTTCTTTGCTTCTTGGCTTTAAGTTCTTCGGTGTTTGGTGAGGCATCTTAACAAGAGTGATCAGAGTTTAGTTCTCCCATGTATTTTGCTTCTTTCTGTAGCTCCTCTTTTGGCTTTTTGGTAGCTGCTTCTCTTTTTCCAGAGGGAGTATTTCTCAAGTGATTCAAGAGTTAGTGGTTTTCTGAGCTATATGGAATATGGATTGTTATGAGGTGGGACTGTGAAGTCTGGAGAAACTTTTTCAGGACAGTGTTTCTGAGTAGAGGTTAATCTTGGTGGTGCCCTTCTTACAAGAGATCTGCAGTATCTGCAGGGATTACACCCATCACTAGTGCTGGAATCCATCTGGGGCTGATTCATCACAAGTGGAGTTACAGTGGTGATTAGGGAACTCAGCCTGGATTGCTCTACTAACCCAATACTTGGAGTGTTAACAGGAGTGGCTTTAAGGCAATGCAATTAGCTGCTACGGCTTTCCAGTGAGGTGCCATTGTACATTCGTCTAACCTTGGCTATTTCTGTTCGCAAAGAGGGCCCTGCTGTAGTTCCCCAGCTTGTGGCAGGGAGATGAGCAGGGGACGCTCAGCTCTGAGTTCCTACTGAGTTTTCCAGCCTGGTGATATTATTCCAGAACAGGAGTATAGTAGAGATTGCTCCCACACTGTGAAAGGGGTTCTTCTTCTCCTTTCTGAAAGCAGGACATACCTGCTATCATCTCAGATTTCTCTGTGTATTTTTCTCTCCTGCAACCCAGTAACAGCCACAGCCTGGCACAGTTCAGACCAGCAGCAGTATTGTACAACAGGACTGTGTGCACGTGAGAGAGCTCAGGGATTGTTAAACAAGAGAGCAGTACTGAGAAAAAAACATAATAAAAGACAGTTCATAAAAATGGAACAAAATAATCTGTAGTTCTGGAACAAGTATGAAACATACTGAGTTAGGCAGCAAGGGGGCAGAGCAGGGCAGGGCCAGGAGACTGCCACATGTCTAAATTAACCATGCCCTGTAGTTCTGCCTTCCAAGGATTTTGAACAAAAAGTGACATTGCTTCCTGTGTGCAGGAAATCTTGGTCAGAGAAGGATGGAAAAAGGAGAAAAAGTTACATATTCCTGCCTTGTATTCACACTGGAATTAATAAAGAATGGTGTGACGTTAAAGTCATACCAACCCTTTAGGATCCCAAGTATCAACACAAACCTCTGCCCTACAGTCTTAGCAAACAAAATCACTAAAGCTTAAACACACTCTCCTATGATAATAATAATAAAGCATGATTTAATGGTATTTAGAAAATGTTATTAGCTCAATAGCCTTATTAGCTATTACCTCAAAAGCCACACTTAGCCAATGTGGAGTTGTGCCCTTCTGTACGAGGCCCCCTCCCCACTAGTCACTCTCCCCCCATGCTAATTGTCTTTGAAAAATATCCACCTTTTCTCTTGCTTTGATGCAGGGTGACAAGACTTCTCTTGAGGGGTGACAATGAAGGCTCTCCCAGGGTAGCTGTTGTACTGTTCTCACTAGGAAGACGATAGTACTAGCACAGAATGAAATATGGCAAGTGGAGTGACAGCAGCTGTGTCTGGAGTGGCCTCAGATCCTATAATTACATCTCCTTTTATTACCTCTGCTAATGGCCCTCCAGGATGACAGAAATGATAATAAATTAACAGATTATGAACTTCACTTGCCACAAATTATGTGACTTTTTTTTTTTTTTAATTTGGGAGCTCCCACTGCCAAACCACTGAAATAAAAAAGGAAATCACACACACACAAAAAAATAAAAAACCTGAATGTCACATCAGCTACTGCAAATAAAGCAGCTTTTCTCAAGCTGCACCTGGAAAGGAGGGAAACATGCATGCAGCTCTGTGCTAGAGCCAGGGGCTTCTCTTTTGGGAGCCTAGGGATGGCAGTGGTGCATTAAGCAGCACCTTTCAGGATCAGACTTGAGAAAAGCAGCAAGAAACAGATCACCAAGGGTATTTGCTGGATGCTGGGCCATCGGCAGCTCAGGAATGCAAAAGGGTTGGATTCTCACAATTCATGGGTGCTTAAGACAACCAGGCAGTTAAATTTCACAACTAGAGATTCCCTGGTGTTATAATCCTATAATAGCAAGCCTATGATTTTGGCCAAGTAAAAGTAGCATTTACTTTTTCTGATCTCAACTTTGATAACACGAGAGAGTTATATGATCATCTCTTTACTGCAGTGATTCAGGCATAGTCCTTTAGCTCTTGCATTCCACATGTGTAAATACTGGAGGCAAAGGGTCCCGATTCTGTCAAACGTCTCAAGTCCAGGCTTGACACCACAGCACTCCCTCTTCACACCCTCTGCTGGAGCTGAAGTCCTTGGCTACCTGGGAATGCTTCTGGCCAGGGGCTTTCCCAGGTGGGTGGGGCAATTGCAGCTGGCTCTCCTGTTCTTCTTGGCACAGGTCATGTTCTCTCCTGTTCTCACCTATCGTAAGAGCCTCTGGAAGAGGGTGATTAACCAGGATGCTGAATGTACAGGTTACCGCTAGGGTTAAGTAATTTTTTCTACTTTATTCTGTAGCAGAAAAGTATGAGCCATGCCTGTCCTGGATCCTCTTGCTCTATTACATGGCAGTTTCTCAATCTTTAAAAAATTTTGTTGGCAGGCTGCAGTGAGGTGATGGTGTAACCCCTTTTGTAATCCAAACAGGGAATGAAGATGCAGAAAGGCCACATGACTGACCCAGAAAATGGACTTAAAGCAGCAGCCTAAATGCTGGACTGATCTCCATGGTCAGAGCTAGGAGAGGGGTGACCAAAGGAGGGAATTCAGGTTCTAAAGACTGCAGCAGTGGCTGTGCACAGACAGCATCATTACCTCTGTCTCAGGGCTAATCTCATCAGTTCCTTGTCTAGCAGGCAGAACTGGGGAGACATGATCCCAAGCCTTTGAGCTGCATCACCCTACACTTGGACTGAGTCAGGAGGGCTGCATTCCAGAGCAGCACAATTCTGAGTGCAGGGCATAAGGGGCAGAAGGGTGAGGCAAAGGACGAGGCACACACCTCCCAGCCTGAGCAAGAGGTAAGATTAACCAGGATTTAGGGCTACATGGAGTACAGGAATCAGTCTCACAGTCATGGAGCTGGATTTGCAGCTCTTCTCCCTAGTAGCCTGGACTCCTCTTGAGCTGTTCCCTCTGACACTCCTCCTCAATGGTTTATTGATTCTTCCCTCCCACCCACTGCTCCCCTCAGACCTTGCACTCACAGCACGTGACAGCTGATTGGTATCTGTTAATTAATGTGGCCTGGGGCCTCTTTTCTATTCAGTGGCCTGATAAGGGAAATTGGATGTCCAAGGGCTGCCAGGCCATTATCACCCTTTGCTTCCCCTGGCAACACAAACACAAAACATGGCGTAGAGATAAATAAATACCACTAACCCACCCTTCTGCCTTCCTATCCCCAGCTGAGATAGTGCAGATAGAAAAAGAGATCCCACAGTCAGTCAATATAGCAATCATCAGGTCTTTTGTTAATTGCCAACTTGATAACAAGAGAAATCAAATGATTATCATGGTGACTGGCTACGTAGGCCCTGATGTGGGGCCAAGAACTGTGAGCAGAGGGGGCTGTGGGATAAAGGAGTCCAGCTGACCCTTGAATGCAGTCAGTGGGCTGGGAGGCTTCTGCACAGAGGCTCATGAGGTCTCTTGGTGATCCCTGAGGCTTAATATGCATCTGGGGAGAAAACTGACAGGGGAGATGGGTGGAGCATCGCTCTCCTAGCTGAGAGGTACCTAGCTGTCCCATTCTCTCACAGCCCTAGGAACCTTTAGAAGGAAGAAGCTGTCAAAAAAGTCAGTTTCTGCCTGTTTGTGATGGGCAAATCTGCCTAGAGGGGACCAACACATGGTGCATGACATTTTTGTTTGTAATGGCTGTTATAGTGCCCACCTCCCAGGATCTTTCATCATTTGGCCTTCAAGGGTAGCTGGTATGGAGGGCATAACAGACACAGTTTTCCTTCCCATGCACTTTTTTTTTTCCCCCTTGAGGTGGAGAGTACCTCTATGTTTTGTCCTCTCTGCTTTCTCAAGTAGACTCTGGGGATGTCAGGGTCTATCTCCAGATGGTGATTGCTCTTTCTGTATTTGACGAGAATATTTGTTTCATTCTTGGGTGCTGGTTCTACTGCTACCAGGTTTGGCTGTGATTTAGGTACTTGTAAGGCACTGTAAAGGTATTTTTGTCACTGGGTAGGGTTGTTGGCAGAGCTGATAGTGTGGAGATCAGGATGTGATGAGGAATAGACGAGGATTCTGTTTACAAATATATTCAGCTTTTGAACACATTTTGGTGCTTTGTCCTGACTGGACCTTTTCTCATGTTGGCCAAAGTCTGAGATTGTAGTTTACTTGCAATTCAGGCCTGCCATTCCCGTCTATCACATCAGATCTTCTCTACTCTTTGGTCCCAGCTGCAGTACAAACCTACAAGAGGAACAGTGAGCAGGACAATATGGTACTGTACAGTTGCTGCTATAAAAAAAGCAGTGATCATTGAAACAAGGTTATCATTAACTTTGGGCTGCCATAAATGCAATCAGAGCATCAGAACTCCTGTTTGAGACTGTGGGTGGGCATGGGAGCAAAGAGAAAGATAAGGTCCATGTGTGCTGATTGCTACAGAGATAGGGTCACTTTAGTGAGCTTTTTTTGTTTTTCTTGACAGCAGCAGGTCAGTAGGGAAGAGTGCTTGGTTTGAATCTTGGGACACTAAGGACTTTAGGCTCCTAGAGGCTTTGCTGCTCACCCCTTTGACCTTGCTTGTCTTTTGCCCTGTCAGGGTTCTCCAACCTCTCCCTCGGGGACCAGATGAGCCTTCTTCAGAGTGCCTGGATGGAAATTCTCATCCTGGGCATTGTGTACCGCTCCCTGCCATATGAGGACAAGCTGGTCTATGCTGAGGACTACATAATGGATGAAGAGCACTCTCGTCTGACAGGGCTGCTGGAGCTCTACCTGGCCATTCTTCAACTGGTGCGCCGCTATAAGAAGCTCAAGGTGGAAAAGGAGGAGTTTGTCACACTCAAAGCTCTGGCCCTTGCCAACTCAGGTACAGCCCTGGCCCAGCCAGCCTTGCAATCAGGGAGTCAAGGCTCATGCCGTTATTTGGAAAGAAACTAGAGCGTACCGCCTGAGACTGCTCTGCTTGTGTCATGCAACATTCTCAAAGCTCCTTTCTGTCCACAGAGCAGGACTTAAGTTTGAAAGCAGGGAGAAATGAGGCTTACTGCTGCTGCAGCCCCAACTGTGCTCTGGCCCTGTAGCAGAGAGTGGAACCAGACAGGGATGGGCTAGCTGCTGGTTTCTAGAAGTAAAAAAAGCCCTTCTTCATTAGCAAACCAACTCCAGTGCCATAAGTTCGGAAAAGGGAATGTGGACCACACCTGCATCCACCTCGGTAGTGTTGGTCAGGTACAGCAAACAGGGAAACCCTGGTCCCAGTTTCAAATGCCACCAAAAGCTGTGGGGTTGAAGCTGCCTGGTCCTGTCCTGGAGATGTTCAGTGACCACAGACACTGAATTCCCCTTTAACTGGGAGACAGTGTGGATCTGGATTACAGCCCTCAATTGATCAGGCTGCAGTGTACAAAAGCTGGACAGACACGTATTTGCTCAAGAGTCCCATACTGCTAAAGCTACTGTGTGACGAGGGCTCCCTCTACATCCCCTGAGTCTCATTGTCTCGCACCATATCTCCTTGCCGAACCGCATCATGCAGGTCACAAAATTCACCCTTGCAGCCCAGCCTTGAAACCAGTATCTGTTTGGCTAAAGCTGTTTTACAGAAAGACACCCTGTGTGAAGCTGGAGAGAATAAAAGAGGGTGAATCTACATCTTCCATGGTAGCTGACTCTAATAAGTAATTGTTCTCTCAGGTTTTTTGGTTTTTTTTCAAAGGCACCATATCTTTAATGTCTGTTTGCCTGAGTTCAGCCTCCAGAAATGAGTCTTTGTTGAGCTGTGTCCTATGACTCCAGGTCTTTTTATACCTAACAGCTTGCCACGATAAAGTTCCTGTTCCTTAGTTGCATTCCTTGGCTATGGATATATTACTTTAAGTGTAAGGTCCAGGATGCTGTGAGGCTGCCCTACCCCACCATTTTACACCATTCTGTTCATCTTTGCCATCCCTACAATTCATAGCAGTAGCAAGGTAAAAGAAAAAAAGAAAAGAAATAAATTTCTTACAGCTCATTGATAAAAATGTTGAGTAGCATCTGTTTTTTTTACTGATCCCCTGGATTTTCACTAGAAAACTCCTCCTGCAGGGTTGATTCACCACTGACAGCTACTTTGAGATCTGTCATCTAGCCAGTTACTAATCAATTGAAAGTGTTCTTTATTGATATTGTATAGTGCTAATTTTTTAATGAGAATATCCCGTGGTCCTAAGCCAAGGGCCTTATAAAGCCCCAAGTCTATTATATTTGTGCAGTTAACTTTATCAACAAAACTTGTAATCTCATCAGAGAATGAAATCAAGTTTATTTGACAAGACCTCTCTTCCAAAGTATCATGTTGACTGGCAGTAGAATCACAGAATCATTTAGTTTGGAAGACCTTTAAGATCACCAAGTTCAGCTGTTAACCCACCAAAAAACCATGTCCCTAAGTGCCACATCTGCACACCTTTCATAAATGTCATCAGTCTTAACTGAATGTCACCTTTATTTTTCCTTTATTTTTGCCTTGGTTCACATCAGGCTAGCATAGAAATTATCAGATAAAACCCAGGAAAATATGTGCGTTATTAGAAATTTTTCAGTCATCTTGAATTTCTTAAAAATACCAGGACTTTTAATCCTTCATCTGCCCTAGATGGCCCTCAGCTAGCAATTTTAGAACTGTTAAAACCAAGATATCCAGCTCTCCTATTTCTGTGAAGTTTACCCTAATAGTTCTAATATGTTGTTACATAAACAACAGACTAAGAAATCATCATCATATAACACAAGTACGTAATGCTTCTCTTTTCTAAACAAGACAGAAATACTCATTGAGGACTTCTGTTAATAGTTTAATCATCTCCAGGTGAAAAGATACACCCTACAAATGATCATTTTTCTTCTATTTCTTAAATATTTATAAAACTTCTTTATTGTCCTTGGCCCTTCCAGCCATGGCTTTTCCTCCTATGTCCTTCACTTCCCTTATCGATTTTCTACACTTCATAACTTCTGATTCATATAAATTGCTATCTAGCTCCCTTTTTCAATTTCTCATATATTGCTTTTTTAGCTCTAATTGCTGCCTTCACTTTGCCACTGAACCAGGATGGGCAGATGGCCAAGGCTGGCGTCTCTTGACTGTGGAACGGTGGCTTTTGGTGATGTAATCAACTTGTTAAAGAACCTGTCTACCAGGAAGGTCATGGGATTAAACAGGAAGAAGGGCTCCTCAGAGAGGCTGAATTGCTAAGGTAGTGGTTGTGACAGAATAAGTGCCCCACATTTATCTGGCCCATGATATGAGCAGAGACACTGCAGGATATGAGCAGAGACACTGCAGGATCTGAGCCTTGATGCTGTCAAGTTCTTCACAGTGCAACAGAAGCACTCTCTGTTGTTGCTCACTGCATTTTCAGGACTAAGCCCAGAGTAAGCCTTATGAGACAGTATGTATCAGGAATGGAGAAACGCTGAACAAAGTCAGAGCAGAACAACTAACACTCATCAGATGCTTTGGGTTCTGATTCCAGTGGCGTGGAGTAAACAAACCAAGGTAAAGGTCAGGAAGTACAGGCCAAAGCATGTTCTCAGCTGGATGGAAAAATCCCCTCTGACTTCACTGGTTTCTCCTACTGCAGCTAGAAGTGCAGCTATGTAGGAGCATAATCCACAAAAATATTGCTTTGTTATTTGTATTGAAAGATATGAAAGTAAAGCATGAGATTTTGGGTTTCATGTAATTAAAACTTCTTGCAACACATGCATAAGGAAGCTAGAATAGGGCAAGTGTATTTTTCTACTGTAACCTAACATTCAACCTTCACATTCTTTTAATACCAGTTCTTTTTCGTTGTGTATTTTTTGACATGAATAAACGTCTGCAAGTATGTGTCTGCATGCAAACAGCTGATTGCTAAAACGGTAGGAAAGCAGTCTGGACCAGGCTTCAGCTCCCTTGAGTCAGAAATAGGGTTTAAAGATGAGCACTTAGATTAGCACCTGTGCTGTCTAAACCTGCTTTCTGCCTTCCCTCCCATATAGATAAATTCTTGAATTTTCCTTATCCCTGCTGGGTATAATTGCTCATGCAACCCAGGTTCAAGGGACTTTCCTCTCTTCCATGCAGCCCTGTGTATATTGACCCTTTGTTTCTAGGAATACAAACAAATGAAAACAGAAGTGGGAGCTCAATTGCTCTTCACTAGAGAAGAAGCTGACAATGGGCTGATCTGAGTATGCAGTGTGACACACCAAGGACACACCTGCCGGGACTGGCAAAGATAATTCAAGGGAACTTTGTCTTTAGTAAGTGCATTTTAGAGAGCTGAGCAATGAATTCTTAATGCCCAGAGCAGCAGGCAAGTCCCAACAATATGATCACCCATTTTTTAACAGAGTAGAAGTGCTAAGACTTAAGTCGTTACCCTTCAGAGCCAGCAGTCTTTTTTAAAGCATTCCTAGGTCCTCTTTCCTTAGGATAAAAATCGATCAACCTAAGTATGGAAGAGCTCTCCAGCTTAACACACAGCACATATTCATTTTAGGACATGCAAGATTGTCCAAACTTTATTTCCTCTTTTTTTTTTCCCCAATGCATTTTAATGCTGAGATGGAGAGAACAAGATCCGAATCTGGCAAGGGGATGTGTAGCAAATTCTGTACCAATGGGTCCTGTGAGGTTCCTGCTCCTGCCAGAAAATGCATGAGTCAGTTGAGGAGGCAGTGGGCTTTGTCCATTCTCACACCTGCCCTGTACCCCATGCCAGTAGTGCTGGAGAAGGGTTCCCGGCATGAAGCCTGGCTTCTAGGCCAGCTGACCCTCAGGGACACGGTCAGGCAGCCTGCCCCCATCTCAGTGCTCTGACAGCTGTAAAAATTCATAGCTATTGATTTCGTAATTAACAGTTTATCAATGCCATCAATACCGGTTCACTGATGGATTGCAAGGAAATTAATCCTGCAATGTTGTTTTATTTTTTGCAGTCAGCTACCAATTTTGAGCTTTCAGCAGAAAGGTGGTGGTGGGGCAGGCTTTGATCTTTATTTCCCAAGTTCCTCTTGCTATATACAAGTAGTTATTTAATGCTGTTAAGTCTTGTCAATATCAGTACCCAAAACCAGAGCACCCACTTTGACCTGCAGCATGGCTCTTTGCCTGGTACTTCTAGCACCCGCTGGGATCTGCAAACTCTGACAGGCTGTGTTTACTTCTCCCCCTTGTGCCTCTAGCCAGAAGGACATTGAAGAGAAAGGCTGGAGGATGTTTCCCTCCAAGTTTCAACTTTTGATACTTCCAATCTCCAAAATGACCTCTGCGAATGAGTGGGAAACAGATCCTACTCACTTCTCCTGGGTTGTGCATGGAAATTTTTCAAATGTGCTACCTGGCACATTTGTGCTACTAGACTGACTTGGCAACACCCTTCTCCCTCCCTACTTTTCAGAATTGACCTCTGTGTCTAGCTCAGGTCACTGTGGTGACCTACCAGCCCTTCTCTGAGCTCCTTTGTCTGGTCTTTTGGGTACAAAGTGTAAATGTAGCAAGAACAATTCTTCCTCAGTAGGCTTCTTGGGAATACAAGCCTTTAATACCCTCTAATTAGTGAATTCCTTCTAAACAGCTTCTTAAAACAGCTTTCTTGCTAGACATAATATTTTCCCAACTGTTGTAATACTTTATAAATCATGCATCATAAATATTTTTAAATTAAATGTATCTCATGAAATTCACAGTGTCTAATTTGTGACTGTGTTCTCCATAGAGATGACACATGTTTCTACAGAGATTTTGGCAGTTCAGATGGCTTTCCTCCCCTTCACTGCTGTCACACTGGGGAACCCATGTCCTCACATTTGTGTTTGTGAGTGGGCTGAGCCAGAGCACTGCCACACTGCAAAGCCCAGGCTGTGGTGGCAGGCAGTGCAACTACAGGTGTGCATGTGTGCTTGCCAAAGTGTCCCTTTGCTGTTGCTTCTGGATTCATTGCCCTGTGGCAAGAATCTTTATCAATGGGTTCAGTATCGATTAAAAGTCTCTGAATAATGAAGACATGGCAACAGTGTCTCCAGCTCTGTCAGGGTTTTAAGAAAGAAGCAAGAGGGAAAAAGAGCAAACCTTCAGTGATACTGTGCCTGGTTAGCTTTTCTAATCAAACCTCTCTGCTCTTTGGTGCTGTTCTCTGGCATTATGACTTACCCACAAGTTTAGCAGCCTGTTCCACACGATTTCCTAGCTTGACCCTGGACTCAGTCATTACTAGCTTCACAGACACACCAAGGAACTGTCTAGCCTTGCAAACCCTGCTAGCCCCTCTGACAGCTTTTAGGAATCTAACTGGCAGCCTAAGGGAAGAGGAGATGTGGGTTTCCTTTATTTAAGCAGGAAGCTCCCTGAGCAGCTGCTGGCAGTCTCTGAAAACAGGGGCATATGTACAAAGGTGGGTCTGGCAACACCCCTGGGCACACTGGTTGTGACCTACTGGGGCTTTTCTGTCTTGCTGACACCCTGAGCAGCTGCAAGGCAATTAGGCAGTTTAGACAGATGAAGCGCTATAGCAGTGTTAATTATTCTTAATGAGATTGCTCCCAAGCGGCAGCACAGCAGCTGCTGCCCCTTGCAGGGTGACTCTCACCATAAGGAGCATGGAGGGCAAGTAAATGTGCAAATCACAAAGGCTCCTGGCCGACCCCTGCACAGCCTTGTGGTGGCTGGCAAAATGGGCAGCACACAGGGCACATGTGTCACCTACCCCTGGCAACCTTACTGTCTCCGCACTGCTAGGGCCAACACACTGGGCTGCTGCCAAACTTCATAGCAGCAGCACCAACACCTGCCAGCAAGGTGTTTTTTTCTCCTTAAGAAACAAACCAAACCAGCAACAGCACTCCCACCCCCACTCCCAGGGGGGGTGGGGGCATGGGGGAATGACAAAACCAAAACAACCAACAACTACAGAAAAGAAGGAAAGAAAATATCCTTAACTTCAGAACCATAAAGGATTTCCTTCCTCATGTCTGACTTGTCTGTTTGCTGTCTTTTCTCCCTTCCTCCAGACTCCATGCACATAGAGGACATGGATGCAGTGCAGAAACTCCAGGACCTTCTCCACGAAGCCCTGCAGGACTACGAGCTGAGTCAGCGCAATGAGGAGCCCCGGCGAGCAGGCAAGCTGCTCCTGACCTTGCCCCTCCTGCGGCAGACGGCTGCCAAAGCTGTGCAGCACTTCTACAGCATTAAACTGCAGGGCAAGGTTCCCATGCATAAACTCTTCCTAGAAATGCTAGAGGCAAAGGTCTGACAGCCCCAGCGCCAGCCGACAGTGGCCGGGGAACAAACTAGAAACAAAGATGCAGACAACGGAGTAATCCAAACAGCAGCAGCAGCCACCGCCGGCTTTTATCTCCAATCATTTATTATGGAAGAATTATTTAATGTCTATCTGTCGGCGTGACTGCAGAATCTTGTGTACAGAAGGGGGGAAACTTTTAATCAGTCACCTGTTTCTCTTTTTTTCGTTGTTTTCTCTGTGGGAAATACCAGAATATGCTCTTGCACTTGTTGAGGCGGTCATCGGGGCTTAGCCCCTCTGATCAGCGATGCTCTCAGCGCTGTCCAGGCTGCCTGCTCCCCAGCTCCCTCTGCCAGTGCTGGAGGGGGAGTGGGGACAAAAGCAGGAAGAGAGGAAGAACAGTCAATATAAACTTTATCTGCTGGTGTTATGAGGGGTCAGTTAGAAAGGGAAGCAGCCGTGGTCCTTTTTGTCACCTTTCTGCCTCTAACCATAGAGCAGATGCTCCTTTGGAGAAGAGCACTGCTGGACCTCTCCTGAACAAAAAGGTTGCCTCCCAGGCTCCTCTAACACTTGTACATACAGGCCCCACTTCTTACCGGGAAAGATGCTCCTAACTGTGTAAGATATTCTGCGACCTTGTACAGTGTGTCATTACGCCTGGCTAGTCCATCCCATGTACAATCCCTGCAGGCCCCTGAAGAGGTAGGATGTATGTCCCTGAGAAAATGCAAGTCTTTCCCAAATGGTGAGAGAAAAGAGCCTGATATGCTGGGTTGACTTGATAATCTCTGCATCCTCTCCTATGTGGTGCTAACTACAATTCTTCCACACTTTTCACCCTGTAGTGTATCAAACCTGCCTCTTCAGCTCAGCTGAGTACCATTCCCCACTTGTTCCTTGTGGCAGAGAACACAAGGTTTGTCTGCATGGTTACTGCCCAAGTATCAATACACCCCAAACCAGATCTTTCCTAGACTTCACTAAATGATAGCTCTTTGCCTCCACAGAGACTTAGGCTTAACGCCAAATTCTAGTTAGGAATCAAGGGCACTGCTTTTCAGAGGAGGCAGCTCCAGAGCCTGAGAGATTACTTTTTTGTGACAGCCTAGGGAAATAAATTAGATGGTGGCATAAGACTCCCGATACTCCAACTACTGTCTTCCCCTGCCTCATCCCATTATCCTCAACAGTAGGAAAAGAGCAAACATATATTATACCTGGGGCTGTAAGAGGCTCTCTTCCTGACCAAAAAGCAAATACCTGACCTTGGGTTGGTAGAAGAAGAACTGGAGTAATGTTTATTTACTCCTCTTACATACCTAGGTTTCTGCTGTCTCCAAGGCCTGGTTTATCAGCTGTGCTGCCTAAGCCATACCTGCTGCATTCTCAGTAGCCAGAGGGAAATGTAGGTGACTGACAAAACTGACTGCTGGCATTCTTTGAGACTTTATTTTCTAGGTCACTTAGTTTTAAGCTAGCCTGAGCTGACACAACCTGAGTGTCCTGTCTCTTTTGTGGTCAGCAGCAAGGCAGTAGAGGTGAGGAAAAGCCTCTGATCTACATTTGAGACACCACTGACTATTACCTCTGTTCTCCTCAAGCTTCCATCCCTTCCTGGCTTCCCCAGGAGACAGGTGGTATGGCAGAGGAGTAACTTGCCCCCAGCAGGAAGTCTTCCAAACCAGGGTTGCAGTGTGTGATCAGAGAGACACTGGGTGCTTGTTTTCTACTGGAGCAGAATGTGTCACAGCAGGGCTGTCAGTGCTGCAGAACCCTGCCCGGCAGACTAAGCTATGGATGCTGACTGATAGTGACCTCTCAGCTCTTGTAGCCAGCCCTCACCTTGTACTTCAGTTAGTTCAGTTCATCTCCTTTGAGTTCTTCCTACGCTACACAGTTGCAGCTACTTCACTCATTTTGTACTTCGTTGATAAAGGAATTCAGTCTTACTTCAGGCATATTAGTAAACCAACAGAGACCTAAAGGGCAGAAGGCACATGGGAACTGGAACTCCAACAGCAGTAGCAATTACACAGTGGTCTTGTGCTTTGAGCAGATACTCATGCTTCTCTCCCCAGCTCCCTCCCAGAGGCAGCTGGTGAGAAAATGAGAGGCTTTTGGTTGCACTTATGATCCCTGTACCCACCTGTGACCGAGGGACCAAAGTAAAATGCATGCCACTACTATAGAGCCAGCTTGCCATGTGCTGCACTCTGGTAACTCTTCCTGGCTGTGGCCACTCCTGAAGGAGTGCTTTTGCAGGTGTGTTATATTGCTTTATTGCCTGTAAGTTTGACTCACTTGACCACTGTTGCAGTCTTGCCGAGTATGACCCAGCTCAGCCATAGCACATTGTGTCCCAACTTGCTGTACAAAGGTAGCTGTCCCAAAATGGGCTGAAAAGATCCTAAGAAGCAATTCTTACTCTGTCAGGCCCTGCTGGAAAGGTCACTTACACGAAAAAAAAAAAAAAAAAAAAAAAAAAAAAAAAAAAAAAAAAAAAAAAAAAAAAAAAATAAAAAGGCCCCACCAAAAACACCCACCCAAAAAACCCCCAAAAGGCTCTTCTATCTTTGTTGTATTTGGACTCAGGCTGCTTTCCAGAACAGAGAGCCAGAACTATTTACAAAACACAATTATAGAAAGCTGCCGAGTTAACTTCTAGTTCACAGAAACTGCTGGCTATTTAGAGTAGGGCTATGGTATGGAGGAAACTCCTGCCTTGACAGAGCAATATAAAGATACCAAATGCATTTTTTTCCAGGAACTTCTTTCTCCATTAAAGCTGCATAACCTTGGAGCCCATCTGAATATCCTCCATTGCTTGAAGATAATATGCAGGGAAATGTTTGAATTGCTTCTGAAATAGGATGGGAACTGAACCAGACAGTACTTAGCATATATTAATCTCTTTAAACAAGGAATGCAAACTCTCCCCAGGAACTGGGACAGAAACACCTGTCTAGATTTAACCCTTAAAAGGCTTGTACCATCCTAAATTGGGAACCAGGTCAGGTCTCTTGGGCCCTTCAGGCAAGTGCAGGAATCACATACACCTGTTCCCAGTTACTCTGATCTGCTGTGCATCACTGGTATTATCACACGGACGCTGAGGATGGTAACATCTTAGTGTAGTCTCAGTGCGCTTTGAAGGAGGAAATTAATCTTCAGCAACTGCTTAGGTCTTTGAATGCTCACAGTCTCTTATGAAAAGGTCTGGAGATGTGGAAGGTGAGGCATGAAATAGGAAATGGGGTTTGGGTCAATGCTCTTATGCTGCTCACTTGTAATATAAGAGTCACAGAGTCAGGTCCATACACCTTTCCTTCTTCACGGATCAAAAAATGATGGAGCTTGAGCCATTGGGACACAAACGGGCTCTATGACTTAAAGAAAAGCAAAGCAGTAGAGGTAAGTGTATCAGTGACAGTTAATAATATGAAGAACACACCAGCAACTACAGTAAAAGCAGCTCCAGCCCCTGATTTGCGTAT
The DNA here is from genome assembly GCF_001604755.1 of Lepidothrix coronata. Classification (NCBI taxonomy): domain Eukaryota; kingdom Metazoa; phylum Chordata; class Aves; order Passeriformes; family Pipridae; genus Lepidothrix; species Lepidothrix coronata. Next base: position 868,682 of record NW_016690442.1, read on the forward strand.
GTGGATAACAGAAACCAGGTACCTGTCAGCCACTACAAAAGGCAATTCTTCCCAAGTGACCAGCTCTTCTGTTTTAGGCACATTCTTCTCTGGGAACACCAGTGTCTGGCCTGTAATGCAAAACAAATTTCATGGGGATCAATTAAAATAAAAGGTAAATTACCACACGGAATTTTGGTTTCTGAGGAAACTTGGGCATTACACCTCGCAGCAAAACTGTGAAGCTACAAGAAATGCCCCCATAACAATCAGGACCTTGCAGTATTGCTCATGCTAAGGGGGCATTGTTTTCATAAGCTCTGTCATCTTTTTTTAAAAACTATTATAAGTATATAAAATAAAACATGCTGCACCAGAAACATGTAAGCAGCTATTAGAGGGGAAAGTCATTGAGAAAGACCCTAGAATGTAACTTGTTGAGCTTATATTACCAATCAGAGCTAAGAAAAAAGAGCTTCCACTTTGTATCCACAAGCTATAGTCAATCATATGGCCAAAGGTCACTCTGTTGTTCTTGTGGCTGGGTTATGTGAGAAGTCGGAGAGAGACAGAGGCTGTGAGAATGATGCAGGGAGTCATAGACGGTGAAATAAACAGTATCTACTTAACTATTATCTGCTCCTAAAAAAAATAAAATAAATAAAATAAAATAAAATTAAAAAAAAAAAGAAAAACCTGTTAAATAAATTGTATTCCTGTGGTACAGGTAATTTCAATCAAAACAAGAAATAAAACACAGAAATGTAAAAACTAACCCAGACAGAGTAATGTTTATTGTGTTTAGGAGGTGCTCTGTTCTGTCCCTTGGGATGCACATAGCCTCATAGAAGGGGCCGGTGTGGGGGAAGGTGTGATCTGTGCATGCTGCAGAAGGGTAGGAGAGCACCAGTCCTCTCACTTAGAAATGCTCATTTGGTGTTTTCCCATATAAAAAACACTTCTCAGCAAGCTTCTGAGTTTTTGTGAGATGAGCTTTGCTGAGGACTTGTTAAGACAGGCACTGCTGTCAGTCTCTTTCATGGACCTATTTTCTTCCCACATTCTACACTTCACAGGTACAAGGAATAATCAGGAGCTAGCAAGGAAAAAGTCATGAAGTTGTTCCAGTGAAAAACAAAACCTCTCATTATAAAATAGACCACTGGTTTAAATCCAGCAATGACATCATGAACACTGCAAGCGTAACAGCAGCTGCACAGTGCTGAAGTCATGGCATTTACATTGATCTGGTGGTCAAGTGGTGCAAGAGGGAAAGCCCATAGCTGCTTGAGAAAGCAGAAGGAAATGTGCTGTGGGAGTTGGGGCAGAGATGTGAGAAACAAGGACCCAAGGATGTCTGATTCTATTGAATACAGAGAGCATCACACTCTGTTTAAGCACCTCCATCTCCACATGCCTCAGCCAATGCTGCTAAGGTCCTTCTGGGCAATGGCACTCACTGGGATGATGCATCTAAACAAGGCAATCAAAAGGCCTCTTGGCCTGCCCTCAGAAGAAGGGGGTAGCTAAATTATTAGTGGCCGGTAAGAAAGTCCATGGTCTAGAAATGAGCTTGAATGAAAAAAAAAAAACAAGATGATCACAAAGCTGGAGAGGGAGGTGAAGCACAATAAGAACTTACACTTACAAGAGCTACCCCTAGCCCAGTCACCAGCACTCTGACTGTAACAGGCACAGTCTTTGAACCAATAAAATCCCCTTCCAAGTTCACATAGGCAGCTCGCAGCCCACCTACATTGTGTGCATAGGTCCTCTGAATGTTGTATCTACTCACAGAAGGTTTGGATTTGGCCACCACAGTAGGACTATAAAATGGACTGTACTTCAGGTTAAATATAGCACAGGGATGCTATATGTGTATATATATATATATATATATAATATATATGATATAGTTGATCTGTGGCTTTGCAAAAGGCAGTAGTTTTGGGGTTCTGAAAAGTGTAAGTGGCAGTGGAGTTGATGGTGTTAAGAGATTAGTAAGGGTAGCCAGAGGACTACAGAGAGCCTAGGCCCCACTCTTCACACACACCATTCAAGGATTGTGAGTTCCTTGGTCCCTTATTTCTAAAGTGGAAGCTGCCTTCCTGGGAGTTCTCCTTTGTCTAGGTGTTTTGAGGTTTTCCTTATTTTGCTTACTAGTGTGTTCACTCACACTGGAATTAAAAAAAAAGGGTGAGAGAATTGTCTTCATGGTAACTACACAGAGCATTGGGAGAAGCAGAGGCCAACCTGATATTTCCTCTTACAGAAGAGCTTCACAGGAAATACTAGGAAAATACTCTATTTTCTCTGATCAGCTGGGGAGGAAAGAAGGTTTCTTTACTAATCAATGTAGAATTCTCTAAACACATTTTTCTCCCCCAAGTTTAAGCCCTTCAACAGGTCTTGGGCGAGGCTAGAAAAGTCAGCTCTGAGAGTAGCAGCATCCAAATACGAAGTAGGAGTGAAGTCACAGAAAAGATCTGAACTGGTCAGAGGCTCAAAGCATTTTTTGCAAGAAAAACTGAGAAGACAACAGCTACCACTGACTCATCACAGATTTGATAGAGACTTCAGTGCTTCAGAGATCCCTTCATAAATGCAATGAATCACATGCCTACTGCAACCATCTCTTGGCAGCACATGCATCTGTGTTGTTTCAGATCACAGACCCATTTAGACCAGTGCCCCCTCTGCTAACATGGCCAGCAGCAGATGATCAGAGGAGAATGTAAAAACATGGCAAGGAGGTATAATTAAGTCTCCCAGCAATTTAAGGATCAAAGACTACCTGAGCTAGATATGTATGTGGTCTTTGCATTTAACACCCCTCAATGATTTTTCTTACATTAATTTCTCCAGTTCTGTTTTCAAACACAAGCATTCATCCTTCACAGAACCCTGCAGCAGTGAGTTCCATGGATCAGCACTCAAAGAAGTATCTCCTTTGCCTACTCTGAGTATACCATCAGCTCATCCTATTTCATGCTCCTACAGCTTGTATTAGAAGACAAACAGTCCCCTGCTCACTTTTCCTTGCCATGCACAGTCTTTCACGTCGCTTGATTTCACCCACCTTCATTAATTGCATTTCCAGCATTGTAAATTCTTTTCCACTGCAACACTGAAAGCAGTCAATGCTAGAAGTAATTTTCTATTACCATTTACATTATTAAACTTAAACACATTAACCAAACTTTTGTTTATATTTTTTGTCAATGGTTAATGCTACTACAGATCAGTGATCTTTTGGGTCAGTTTTAGGAAGTATAGTTTCATCAGATATTTTTCAATCTAATGAACCCTTGTAACCAAGCCTGGGGTAATCACATATTAACCCCATTAGTTTTTGTCATTGCATCATAAAAATTCATCAGTGTCCTAAGGGACTAATGCTCCCAGCATTAGCACAGTTGTCAGCTTTTCGGGGTGCTATCCCCAGTTCTTCCACTGCTTTGAGCACTTCTAGCTCAGACTCACTTTTTCTAGCTGCAGAAAATATAAATCCTTACCACTGCTTCTGCACATTTCTTCTTTCCATCACTGCTCTGTTTCTCATGATGAGGTTCCTGCTATGATCTAGCCCATTTCCCTTGATAACCTTTGATATATTTTTGTTTCTTCACTAATGGATGGTCTCTCTTTCTCCCGGCTCCCTCCTCCTGTCCTATTTCTGACACAATAACCATGTGGGTGAGGAGGCCACCAGTGAATATCCAGTCCCCTGTGGCAGCTGACCATACCAAGTTTCTCCAAACTCCTGGCAAGATAGACTGTTCCACCTCCTTTGAAAACAAGGCCCCTGTGGCTAGCAGCCAGCTCACTGTTCTGGATGCCTTCCACTTGGAAGGAGGGTCGCTCCAGCTAACTCCACTTTATTGTCCCCCATTGCTGAGGCTTTGCTAAGATGTCCTGGCTTTCCAGTCCTGCAAGGAATGAAATGCCACCCAAATGATACTCATCAAACCAAGGGGAGGGCTACAGGAGGGCATTTGTAAAATGACACTGTTGGTGCCATTTAGGCCAGATTATCCTACTTATGTTTGCAAACAGGAACAAAGTACAGGCCTGAGACACAGTGCATAGTCAGACTACATCACAGCAGCTTCTGCAACAGCTCCAGTTAACTAGACAAACTATGCTAAATCAGAGAAATACCATACTCACCTCAGGCTCCACTGCACAACCCAAGAGAACCTCAAAATCCTGACAGCATAAGCCAGCAAGGCCATGCAGCAGAGCAGCACACAGCAACATGTGGTGTTGCCAGTGCTTTAATTAGAAAAGCTACATTCACATGATGCTGTGTTCACCTGGCAAATACTTATTAACCCAAACTGAGTTACAGCAATTATAGAAACACCACCAAATTCACACTCAGTGATCGAAGAAAATAAAAACATTTTACAAATAAATCATAAACACCTTCTAAATGTGTCTAGAAATGTAAACATGAGAGAAACAATCAGTAAAAAAGGACAAAGCCTGCCTGGACATACATTGAGCTCTGTTTCTCTACTTGCTTGAATCAAGAGAACACCTCGCCTTTTCAAAAGAAAAAGAAAATACCTGGACTAACTTAGGACCTGTGTACTCTGTCATCTGTGAATGAGCAAGTGAACAGGCAAATAAAATGTTTTGAGTTTACCAAAATGATAAAGTTATTATCATAACTATAAAAATACTATGTAAAATTCTGATTGATATATAAGCAAATGTGACACCATTTTGCAGATCTTCCCCGAGCCTGTCAGCCTGTGCTGCAGGCAGAGTAAAACTGTGAGAGGAGTAGAAACTTCCTACCCTGAAGGTATTCTGAACTCTGTAAGGGACTGCAGCTGGATAATGCCACTGCCCAGCACACTGAGCCATAATAGCTCAGCACTTCCTTCTGCCACCCATTGGCTATTGCAAGCCTTTTGTGCAGGAGCCTCCTTTTCATTCCATGGCTGCTCACTGCACACAAAACAGGCCCCTGGCTCACTCTTCTTCCCTGGGGCATGGAGCATGCAATTAAGTATATCCTAAAAGGTAGTTGAAACCCAGTATAAGTGGTGCCTGGGACCTTTCAAATTATGGGAGACTTAATAACTGCATAGGATGAATCAGCTTGGACTAGGACTTGAGAACTGTCTTGGGTTTTGCTTTTCACATGGAACATGTCCACAAAACAGGGTATCCGTGACTTGTTCCAGAGTTTGTGATTACCCTGTGTCCCAGAGCATATTGCTAAGTTGCTCCTGTCAGTTCTCTGGACATTCTCACAGACAAAGATAGTATTGGCTACCTACAGCTCCCTGACTGCTGTGCATGTTATTTATTCCAATACAAAGAATAAATAACCCCCAAGTTGCCAGTGAGATACCATGCTAAGCATAAATGCTGTCACCTCCTGGTGCCAGGTTCCATATACTCTGCTGGTTATATTTATTCTCACACAAGTCATCACAGCAAATGCCCATTTCATTGTGTTTGGCTCTGCACTCTCCACAGCACAAGTTGTTCAGATAAGCATTTTCCTTTTCAAAGATCAAGAGTCAAAGAACAGAAACTGCAATAGAAACTGTCTGGGCTATGACTATGAATAGCTGCAATTCAGCTGTGATATGCCAAAGGAGAAGGACTAATCTGCACTTGGACAGTGCTTCATAAGGTGAGCAGAGCTGACTAGATGTCCTTCACAAAAATATCCTGGTGACTTCCCAGCCATGATGGAGAAATGAAATAATTTCTTCCACGTGCACTCATCACTTAACTAGTTGCCCAGCAAATCAGAAACACACAGTACCTCTAAAACAAACAGGAGAGAAAGAAAATGATATAATGATAACACAAAGGGAATATCGAGCAGCATTGCAACATCTCTGTCTTTCAAACTTTGCTGAGGAATCAAACACCCTTTGCAGTTAGTTTTATGCTTCACAGTTACTGCTGCTAAACAGATTAAATAAATAATTTCTCCTCTGTTACTTCTCTCCTTTCGCAGTCCCGTCTCCACTTTTTAATGGGCGTGGAGAGATGTGGACACAATATTACTTCCCTGCCAGTCCACACCTTAGGTACCTTTTTTTTCTTTACTGCAGGATCATTTCTCGTAATCAGGAAGGTTCCCACTCAGATATATTTGGAGCTTTCAAGGAAAAAAGAGTGAGAAAAGAGGGGCAAAGTTAAAAAAACGTGATACAGTTTGTTCTTTACCTAGTTGGCATAGCTAGCTTTGCTGCTTGTTTCCCTTTCATCAGCCTGGCTGGAAACCACAGACAGGAAGATTTTTGCCCTACCCTCACCACCAACCCATGTGTCAGTGAGAGTGCAGGGTGCAAATAGAAGGCCAATGTGCTCCTGGAAAAAAAGGAGAGAAGCAAACTAACAAAGGAAGACACTAATGTCAACTTGTTCCTCACCTCAGCCCTCAATATGACTGCTCTGTTCCTTCTTTTCCTAGGGTGAATCTTGAATGATTTCTCCTTGTTTGAAACAGATTCAGGAAAGGAAAGGGAAGAAAAGATACACAGCAAAAGGGAGAATGAGTCAATTCAGAGCTTCAGAATCAATGAAGATTAAATACACCGCTACATACAGAAGGGGTGGAAGGCAGATATTATGTGGTTTTACTGCGTATTATTACTTCCAGATGAGACAGTAATATTAAGTGGCATGAGAAAAGTTTGTCTGAACAAGGCAGGCAAAGCCCTGCACTCTTCAAAGCCAACAAAAAAGCTGAAATATATTTTTCCCATTAGCAGGAGATTTCCCCATATCCTCATCACGTTCTTTGTTGTTAAGGAATCATCATAGAATCATAGAACGGCCAGGGTTGGAAGGGACCTTAAAGATCACATACTTGCAACTCATCTGCCAGGGACAGTGATGACTTCCACTAGACCAGGTTGCTCAGACCCCTATCCAAACTGGCCATGAACATTTCCAGGGATGGGGCATCCATAACTTTTCTGGGCTACCTGCTCCAGTGCCTCACCACCCTCACAGAAAAGAATTTCTTTGTAATACCTAATCTTCCTAATATCTAATCATCTCTTTGAGAAGTAAAATTTAACCTATTGCCTCAAATCTATGTTTTGATAGCCGGGAGCAAAGAATTCAAAGCAGAAGGAATAAGAGATTTTAGATTCAGAGTACAGAAGTTCTGGGACTGCTTCCCAGCAGCAAAAATTGTGGCTACTGAAATACAGCTCAACCTGTATAAACTTGCGTGAGACAGGGTCCCTCCAGCTCCCACATTCATGTGTTCCTAGTACTCTTCTTTGTGGAGAAGAGAGAGCTATAAGTGCCTTTGCAGCACACAAGAAAGTGAAGAAGCAGGCCTTAAAGGCAAGTATTTCTGCAAACATTGAAATATAGTGCTTCTCTGTGCCAGATTGCACCAGAGAGAGATCCACTGGAGAGACCTCTCTCCTAAAATTACCCTGTTCAAGTAATGAAGATGAGACACCTTCTGAGACTGAAGTGTCAGGAGAGAAAATGCTGGAACAAATTGCCAAAGAACAAATAAGTGACCAGCACAGTATATCGTGTACATCCAAAAGATTTGTAGGAGTTTGGAATGGAAGCTGAGCTGCTGAAGACATGAATTCTCTCATTAAAGTCAGCTGTTATACTGGAGTAATGAAGGGTAGCAAATGCTGTAAGTTGTTCTAAAAAAGGCATTTGGGATGATCTGGGAAGTCACAGACCACTGAGCTTTACTTTGAATCAGGTAAATTGGTTGAATTATCAAGTAAAATTAAAATCACAGGGAAGGACTGGCACAAAGAATTCATTTAGCTTTGCTCCAGTGTCCTTGCCCTCTTTCCACTGCTCCTCACTAATTTAAAATTTTTGTTGATTCTTCTGAAGTCTCCTGCTTATATCATTCCTCATTACTTTTTGTGCATTTGGCTATATCCTACAGAAAAATGGCTTTTCATCTTCCCTCATTCCATCTAATTATGTTCTGGGAAAAACTGCATAAGAAAATATTTGTATTTATTCATGCAATAACTGTATTGCCATTGTGGGTACTAAAGGGAAAGGTGGCAATAGCAGAAATCATACCTGATGTTCCAGTGATCCACCATTGATCTCTCACTTGTCCCAGTCTTAACAGATAGGAACTGTATACTATATATATACTATATATTAGGAGGCCAATTGCTTAAACTACTTCAAACTATGCTTTACCATGTGATGACCACCCAACAGCATGAAAGAACGTTTTAGCAGAGAGTTTTCTACAGGAACCCTTATATGATGTCTGATCCAGATGGAGCTTTAGGATGGAAGGAAAGGCCTGATGATTTCTTCAGTTTCCTTGGCAAGCTACACTGGAAAGAGTGATCCAGCATGTGTCTTGGTTTTGTGCCTGAGTCAGGATTTGCTTTTATATTATAGTACAACACTTTTTTCTACACTACTGAGAACAAGTAGTGGAGAGGAAGCAGCAACCTATGAAAGATACTGGCCAAGGTATGACCAGGCTATTGAGGGCACAGCCAGGATGTGATGAACCGGGAGCAGAACGCGTGATAAATACAGATTATGCTCCACTCACAGAACTGGGAGCATGGGAGCTCGAAGCAGAAGACAGAAACCAGCATGGGCTCCTTCTGGGACAGCCAGGTAATGTGTCTAGGTTCCTAACTGTGGGGAAACATCAGAGGCTAAAGGCAGAGGGATAGCCAATTAGAAAACTCAGAAGCTCTGTTATGTGTCCTGCGAAAACCTAGGCTGGAGGCACGGAGGCACCTAGCCTCAGCTGACATGCCCTAAAAGTGCACAGACAGTATTACAGTTTCATGTCTTCTATTTAGATCTTAGCCACATAAGTATTTGCAAACCTACCCTATCTTGAGTAATAATTATTGACTTAGATTAGTTTAAGATTACATAGAGCCTAATAAACACTCATTACTTTGGCAGGTTTGCTCCTGGTACTGTAATTACTGCAGAAAATCACATTTACTTAAGTACAAACAAAACAAGTTAAGAGTTTAAAGGGTTTTTATTGTCCAAGCAGTGCAGATAGGATATTACTTAATTAATACTTCTTCATGCAGTCAGGTGTCTGGAAACACTACCCTGAAAAAGACACAAAAGGATCATGTTGATCCTGTACCACTTTAGCTGTTTTGCATATTCATTTCCTAAATAGTTAATGCTACTAACACCTAATTCTGTAAGCACCAAATGTCACTGAGTGGTTACTTTAATGAACATGTTAGACTGTAATTCATATTAATTACCCATATCACTTGGTTCAAACTAACTTCAGTGTTTACTTGGACACTACCGTAGTTAAATTGCTATTATAATTTCACTCCACATTTTGTTAAGCATTCTGACTTAAAAACTTTCATAACTATCATAACTTTATTTTTATTTCTAGCTAATAAATGAGGGTCCCAGAATTTTTCTGAGTAGACATTAGCTTCCATTCATCCACATGATGGCAATGCAATTCACTTTCAAACTCCTAAGGTCTAAATTTCTCTGGATTTCTTCTGGATTTCCGGAAAACTAGAAAATTAGAATGCCCTCTTCAAGATCACTGCAATGCTTCCTTTTCACTGTAGTCCAAAGTCCAAGTGGATATTAGGATGTATAAAGCTTATGGTTTTTATGGCTTGGGACCTGGAGCGTCTCTGTTCTTGCCTCTGAGTCATCATGCACCTGATGCCTCACTAATCCCCAAGAGGTTTGATGTACCACAGCACTGAACAGCTATAATTACTTCTGGAAGCCAGCTGCCACTCAAGTGACAAAGAAGCCTGCAGAGTCATTCCCCCAGCCCACGTCGCTGAGCACTTGGACCATTTGAATACAATATTAAATAGAACAAGACATAGGCAATACGTTTTTTTTGCAAAGCTGAGCTTGTCACATTTGCAAAATTAATACGGTGTGGCAGGAGATGAAAGGGCCACCTTCGCCATGGAGCTCCCACATCTATTGAGCCAGACAGCGTGAGCCCAATAATGAAGTGCCTAGTTATGCACAACCATGAAGTTTTCAGACAGTAAATAGGCAACCAGCAGTACATGGCAAGTCCTCTGAGATAAGCACAAAGATGAGAAAGTAATGATAGGAATGAGTGAAAACAGGTATTTCCTACTAAGCCTAAGCAAAACTTTTCTGGATCTTGCTTGAGCACCTGGGTCTTGCTGGAGCAAGCTGCACTACCAGCAGTATCATCACAGATTTAATTTTTTTCCTTTTGCCCTTCTTCAAATAGAAGTTAAACTCACGCATTTCCTCCCTTGCACTCTCTGCTTCAGAGAAAGATGTGGCTCAGGACACTACCTCCAAATCAGAACTTCACCTGGAAACATTCCGCTAATAAAATCCCCAGTACAAACTGTAACAAAGTGTATCATCTTTTGCTTCTTTGGACAATTTACAAGGTGGATTTTTTAATATACATATATACGGTTCTGTGTATACACACATTATATATATCTAATACATACATATAATACATACCTATAATATGCATAATACATGTGGTGCTCCATGGATGCCAGTCAGCTCATGTATTCCCAAGACAGAGATATGCTGGTGAATGTGGGAGGAGCCTACTCTGAGCCTGAAATCTGACCAGGAAAAGACTGTTCGAAGGAAACGCAGGAGGCTTCAGACCATGTACCCTACACAAGCTTGGTCTTGGTGAAAGCCCATCAACTCTGTGACACTGACCACACAGCCCAGAACTCTCCACAAGCAACTTCACGAGACAAGACACACAGTAGGCTTTAGTCTCATTTCTCCCAGGCAACTAGCAGTAGGACAAGAGGGCACGATCTTGAGCTCTGCCGGTGGAGGTTTAGGTTGGATATTAGGAAAAAATTTTTTACAGAAAGAGGAATCAGACATTGGAATAGGCTGCCCAGGGAGGTGGTGGATTCATCGTCCCTGGAGGTTTTTAAGATGAGACTGGATGTGGCATTTAGTGCCATGGCCTAGTAACCACAGCACTGTTGTTGGATCAAGGGTTGGACTTGATGATCTCGGAGGTCCCTTCCATCCCAGTTGATTCTATGATTCAGCGATTCTATTCCTCCAAACATAAGGTGGAGTCAGTGACCTTCTCCTCACCCCACTTGAGTGTCCTCTTTGAGAATGAGAGAGTCCATTTTAAGAAAGGGAATGTACATCCTACACTGGTACTGGGAATCCCTCTGAGTGACAGGGAGTAGTTCTACAGCAATTGCTTTGTTTAAAATGCAAAATGTGGATGTGTTTAGAGGTGGTATCAGCATCAATCACTGTATGCAAATACTGCCTGTGGAGAAGAGCTTCCCCTGTAAGTCACTCCTCACTGCCCTAATCGAGTTAGCACTAGTGACTGAGGGCATGTTGAATGTTGATGGGCTGCTGATAGTGCTGTCCCAGGAGAAGATTAATAAAAGGCAGCAGGAGTGCTTAGCCCCAGGCTGGGCACCAAGTCAGACAGGGGGACGAGGGGAAAGAACAAGGGTATCTTTCTGTCTAGAAACTGTTGCCCATTACCACAGATATACAAAAAAGCAAAACTTTGCAGCCCTCTCCCACAGCCATTAGCACGCTTGTGGAGGAAGGTCAGCACAGACCACATGCGCTGACTTGGATAGGTGGCATTGCTGACTTGTGGTTTGTAGTCACAGAGGAATATGGATCCATAAATGAGAGGTAAAAACCCATGCAACTCCACTGCTATTAAGCTTAGATGTACCTAAAACAGGAGTCTGCATGCAGTCTAGGGAACCATAAACTGACACTGGAAACTAGAGTTGCAGATAATGAAGGATTTCTGTAACATGTCATGAAGGAGAAGCAAAACACATTGCATGTGGTCTCAACAGTCATCAGGGAGAAAATATTGCAACTCTTGTGCCAGCTCTGCAAGACAGGTGGTAGCAGCCCTTCAACACCCATAGCCAGTGCCTGGTGAGGTGACAGCACGAGTCCCAGCACTGGACTACCTATGACTGCATGGGAATGGTTTTCAGGTGCTGGTGATCTCTATCCAAGCCACAAAGGCAAGGCTCTGGTTGGAGGGAGTAGTACCAACTACGAGTGAACTTCAGCCCTTGTCCCATTCTGGCAGATGAACTGTAAGTACTGCTAATGATGGTCACCAACATCATTCCCTCTTTCTCAGCAGCCAGAGCAGTAGGAGGGGAGTGGGGCAGGTGCAGATGTTCTCAATCTGCTCAGTGCTGAGAGCAGAAAAGGAATGGAGCGCTGTAGGAGTTGGGTTACAGGAAGGTTGCTGGATGGGGCATCCTGGGAAATGAAATCCCAAAGTACTCCCACACACATGGGCAGTGAGCTACTCCATGGTGATTGGTCAAGGGAGTCATGTGTTGTTTTGAGGTGCATATATAAGTTGTTGTCTGATTTGAATAAAGAGGATTTGGTGCTGAACCCTCAACCAAGCTAGCTGGGTCCGTGTAATTTATTTACGTATTATATTAATACGCCACAGAGCGCTGTTAGCTAGGTTGCTTTTAATCCATTCATTGACAGCAGTTTTACTGCCTGCAGTTCCCTCTTCTCTTAGTAGTCAACTCCTAAGCCTTCTACCTTGTCACCTGCTCTCAGCTTCTCCCATCATCGCCTTGGCCACAACAATTGGTGCTTACTGCACCAAATTGTTACCAACAGTTTCCCTCTTCTCACAGACTCCTGTTGCAGACCTCTGCTCTGAGCTCCTCTTCCACCATGTTGAGCCTCCTCAGAACTTGAGCTATTGTCCCATCACTCCTATATATATGAGATACCGTCAGCATCTTGAAGAGGGAGAATCTTCTCTTTTAGGTATGTGTAAAATGCTCAGAACATTTATATTGCTCTATAAATAAGAATAGTAAGAGTCTAATTCTGGTAACTCTGGCAGATGTATAGAAAAAGGATGACGGTCTACCCATGGAATGAGATCATTCATCTTACGGGAAGATTTCATACCAAAATGGGCTTCTGCCTGAGGTCCAGTACCTATCAAAATTCTTCTCAGTCTAGCAAGAGCAAAGCTAGTGCTGTGTTATGAAGCCGATTTAATGCAACAATTCTAAGCACTGCACGTCTGACCGGTAAGAAATACAGAACTACAAAGAGTTCATTTAAGAAATAATGTCCAGATGTGCCAGACAGTGAAGTGAACTTTTGTTTTCCTAGAAGACACCTAATAGCATAGGACCAACCTGGTCCATGAGGAGCTTGACGTCAAAGAGGGTACCACCATCCGAGCTGTAGATTTGTAATGCATGCCCTTCTAAACCACTAAGAGGACACCAGACCCAGTTCTCCCACTAAAGGAGCTCACATCATTAAAAACCTCACAGAGTTGGCCCTGCTGCAAGCAGCCTCACCATCACAGTCTAATTCTTTAAGGTGGGTGAGGAGTCCCATACAGGGTGTACACAGTAATTCTAGAAACACGGTACAATGCTTGTAGGCTTCTAGAGATGAGACTTACCATTGCTGCTGAACCAGAAGTGAGACAGGGAAGGAAGGAGAAACAAAGCCTTCAGCACAGTTCATGTTTACACCACAAATGGTAGCGGTGTGCTGCATACCTCCAGCTCCAAACTACATTTTTGCAAGCTTCAGGTTGTTGTTATCTGAAAACATTGCCAGAGTAGGAAGGAAGGGGTGAATAGTAAGTCTCCATGCTGTCATCTTCAAAACCCATCAGATATTTCTGCCTTTCTCTGAGTTATTTCAGCTTGTCTAGAGAAACTGACGTACCATTGATCTGCAGTTTAGAGGGCTATTTATGAATCATTTTGGTACATGGATACAAGACAGAAGATGGTAGGATGCTCTTTCAGTTCTGTGCTAGCCCCACATATTCCACAGCTCTGACACAGGCATGCTATAGCCCAAGCAGATTTGACAGACTCAGCTGAAGGGTAGGAATTTTGCACACTGCATCCCTTTCTTCATTGCTAGCATTTGAATGCTTACATCCTTCCACAGACACCAGCTATATAAGATTTCCCAAGACTGAGGATCAGCTACCATCTCTATGGGATAAAATAAGGTTACTATCAGCTCTCCACTCCATGACTGGAGCTGCTCTTCCAAAGCCCAAGAGCTGAAACCCAGTCAAAGCATCACCATTGGTCACAACAGTAGTTTCAGGGGGCAGAAATAATACTCCCCTTTTCTAATACCCAGTGGACAGACAGTTTGTTTCTGGCATACAAGCAGTTTCCCTACCAGGGCAGGAGTGGAGTGGGAGCAGAAAACCTAACAAAGGGGGAGGACGGGTGAGCAGTAGGTTCTGGCTTTACAAGAGGATGATAAATGATAACACCATTAGGAACAAAACCAAACATCTTTCATGCTGTCAGAGCAGTGAAACCATCACAAAACAAGATAGGGGTAGAGAGCAGTACGGTTGCTTTTCAGAGAAGCACACAACTATAAAGTTACTTCTGCTCTGAGTCAACAACCTGATTCATCTCCCCTTGGTTTCCACAGAAAAGGGCAGGGTAAAAAGGGATAATCACTTCTCTCCAGTTAGCCAAGAGTTTCAGCTGCTCCACATTGCATTGAATTCAATAGACAGGGTCAGGCCAGCATTGGATGCTAGTGCAGAAGACTTGTAAGAGGATGTGGATTGCACAGCACTATATGATCATGAACTTCTTCCCACACTGCCCTAATAATTATGAAAGGGTACGATGGGACACTGTCATAAGACAGATAGGAAAGAGCAGTACAGATGAGTACCACAGTGTCCAATATCATTCAGAATGTTCCCCCATATTCAAACTCCACAGAAAGCTTTACCTTCCTGCAGATAAGCATAAAAATTCCTTCCTGTGGCTCACTTCATCTTCACAGGAGGAGGTTATCCACATATTTAACTGTCCATGAACTAGGTAGGCATCCTCATGTCACTGCAGACAACAACTCTGTAAGGCCTGATCAAGCAGGAAGGCTCTGCACACCAGCTTGGACTTGTCTTCTTTTGGATCTGAGGCCTGCTGGCTACTTTCCCTCCTGCTATGAGGGGTGGCTATGGTCACAGACACTTAACAGAAGATATCTCCTCCAACAGAGACCCAAGGTTTTGAATTGCTTTTTTCATGCTGGGCTTGGCCCTTTTTTCCCCTTATACTCCAGCTGTCTTTTCTGCATCCTGCGTGGCTCCTGCTTTGGGGACATGCTTTCTCCCCAAGTCAAAATGGATGATTCAAGCCCTGTGCCTGACATGGAAAACCATGTGTTACTGCACTAACACCAACATTAGTTCCCAATAAGGTCATACACTGAAGAGCTTAGAAAGCTCCTGAACTGGAAAACAGGGAGAAAGAGAGGAACTCGAGAGTAAGGAATACTGATCCTACGAGATTATAAGGTGAACCACAGGCAGTCTTAACTGTGATTGTAAATAAAACAACATCTGTGATGAGAGTCAAAGTCTAGGGTGAAACAGTTGTTTGGGAAAGTAAAAAAATCATCCAGCTGAACTGAGCAAAATCTAGGATGTATAAAACCTGAAGCCAAAAGCCTATGACACAAACCATAAAGATGTCTTGTCTCTCGATAATGACCGTATGAAAGCATCTTCTATCAAAGTACCAGTCTCCTCCACAGGAAATGTAGTCAGTCTTCATCTAGTGTCCCTACTGCTATTCCCATGTCATTCCAGCCTAGAAGACTGTGTAATGCCCCACCATCTCTATTTCCAAGCAGTCAGATCCTCTAGTACCTGCCTATCTCTCAGTCCAATTCCGGATCTTTCTTATCACATAAAATAGGTTTTTAAAATGCATATTTAATTTCATGGAATTTATATGCCACTGAGGAGAAATTCATGCCCTCCCCCCAAATGAAAGAAGGAAGAAATAAAATCCTGTCCTTGACTTAACCTTTAACATGCAGTATCTCATCAAGGATGGAATTCATTCAGCAACGGTTCATTGTAACTTTACTTCTAAATCACAAGAGACCAATGTCTGACCCACAGGCCAATTATAGCCTCTGGAACTGTACAGCAGTATGGGATAGCCTGGTGACTCTTTTATCACTCAAATAGTTTACAGTGGTTGTTTCTAAAGGTCCCAGTGTACAATGTTCACCTCAGACCATATGAGTTCTGTGGAGCACCACATGGTTTGCTATGTAGTTTTCCTGGCTTGCATCTTTGTCTTGACATGGGGGACCTTTAATTTGTTGCACTGGACCCTATCACCAATGTTTTTACAAGAAAAGAAGTGGGTTAGAATTCCAGCTATCTGCAAGGTCCACAACTGCAAGGTCTCCATTAAGTGTTGTTCCCACCAGAGGTGCTGTGTACCCCACAGGAGCACACACAGGGTTAACATTCTTGAATTTCCTCCTGGAGACAAATGGTTTGTGTTGAGGAACTGCTGCTGGGAAGGAAGGAAAAAAAAAAGACCCTTTTTTATTATTCCGAGGTGCATTTTAATTTGCACAAGCGACATTGTGTCTGTGATGGATTACACAAAGGGAAACATTACAGCCCAGCAAGCTTGGCAAGGAAAAAAATAGGGGAGGTATGGGGAGGATTAAAAACAACCTATTACAATGCAGAATTCTGATAAGAGATCCATGATGCCTTCAGAGCAGGAGCATGTAGAGCTCAGGATACCAAGGAAGTGAAGTGGCGTGGTATAGGGTGAGGGAGTGGGAGTACAGAGTGGAAGAGATTCCTTGGTCATACAGTCCACTCTTTTCCTCCTATCAGTGTCATCACAGAAGCCCTTTCATAAAAGATCAGGTTCCATCTTAAAATTAATTTTTTTTTCTTTATGTTGCAGAATCTCACTTCTCTTTCTGATGGTTAGAAACCTTTGTTTAATTTCCAGATTAATTTATTCTCAGCCAGTTTATACCCATTTGTTCCTGTGCCAACATTGTCCTTAAGCTTAAATAGCTCTCTCTTGCGGGTTTTGCGGTTTGATGTATTTATAGGCAGAAATCATATCCCCTCTTTCCTCATTTTGCCTGACTGAACTAGCAAAGTTCTTAATATCCTGCAAAACACATTCCTCATATGACTGGTCACCCTAGTACTTTTCTGTGCTCTGTTGCACTTTGTGCCCATCCCTCTGGGATGGTGGTGACTGGAATTGTATGTGTTATTTCAGGAGTGGTCGTAACAGGCTCTCGGAACATTGCACAATAATTCCATTTCTCTACTGGAAGCATCTGTATGCTAAAAATGCCTCCTGGCTTTGGACCTTTCATCAGCACCATACTGATCATTTGGCCAAGGCCAATGGTAAAGACAAGATCGCTCCTGAGAAAACCTTCCTTTCAGCATAATACTTCGACTTTCAGCAGTACCTGTTGCTGTCCTCCCATTCAGCCACCCTTGTGATTCCTCCACTAATCACCTTGTGCCACCTTATCTAATGATTTTCTGAACTCGTGATAAACAAGCTCTAGCCAGTTATCTTATCAAAGCCAGCTATCTCATTGCTTTTTATCCCATCTTCATTTTTGCTCTTGTGCAGGTCTTTTTCCTTTAAGAGTACAAAACCACTATATAAGCTGCAGAAAAAACCCTATTGCCTGCTAATGGTATATGGTTTACGGCTCAGCATTAGGTAATTAAGTCCCCTTGTTGGGGCAAGCAATGGTGATGTGCCGTAGTCTCTTTACTACAATATTATACTTTTTTACACACTCTTTGGGGTCTCAGCAACATAAACAGACTCCTTGTACTTCTTCTTTTTTTTTTCAGCTAGCCTCTTCTTGTTTT